>NC_056747.1:429880612-430080612 GCF_019279795.1 Protopterus annectens | reverse complement strand
GGCTTTGATGGGACAGGAAAAGATAAGGAGGGATGACTACGGTTTAGTAATGAAAATTAGAGTCTGCATTAAAGCAAAAAGATTCAACACAGTTTATTCTGCTGTGGAGTGTTTTGGTTACTTTTGAGGCAGATTTAAATTACAGAACTCACGGATATCTATAAAAAGTAATCCCGTGGCTACAGAATACACGTGAACAATATCATGCATACTCCAGTTTTAGTGCGTAACTTATATTAAACCATACAGAAAAAAATATTTCTTTATTGGGATAATATACATTCTTTAAAAGTTAAATTTTTCTTAATATCTCAGAAGTATATTGTGACTATCTATGACTGACTAACTGTAATTATTGATAGGTTCTAAGCAGTACACTGTTCTAATATATATTAATTGTACTTGTACACTGGCACTGCAACCTGATTAGGTGACTGCAGAAAATCCGAGAACCACAACTGCAGTCTTTACAGCATCAGAAGTGCAAGGCTGAATGTGAGCTACCAAAATATCTAGTATTTCCCTGAAGTCTGAGGGCAATTAAGTTATCAAAGGTGTGGAAGATTTGAGGAAGAACAAGGAGTGAAGACTCTTTATATAAATGTTTTATAGGCATGAACAACAAGTTTGAAAAGTTTGCTGTTTTGTTGTACCATAGCTTAATGCTGAAGTGTCAGAAGATGCATTATCAGCTGCCACATTGCTGATCAGAGAAATGCATAGTTAAGTGTAGTCCTGCAGTCTTCATTGATGGCTCAGCACTTTCTTCCATGGATCAAGCCCTAATGATTTTATATGTTAACAAATACTTTGGAAAAGTTACCAAGAACCCTTAGTTTCTGACCAGATATGAAAATAGACAAAGCTGTTGTTTGTAAATGCAGACGAGAAACATTTATTTGGCTCTGAGAATTTAAGTTACCCCAGAAAAGTATTGGGTGATATCAGAGTGTGCAGTGATTAGGCAATCATTCATTAAGGAATTTTTGAGAAAATACAAGAAAGGTTCATAAATTATGACTGGATCAAATTAATTTCCTGTTCTCACCTGGCTTGTTAGGGATACTGTTCTCCGATTCCAAATTACAGTGCAAAAGTAGTGCTACATATTGCAGAACAGCCTCAATGTCATCCCTGTACACTTCAAATATTTATAGGTCTGATGTTCCACAGTGGACATTAGCCATGTTATGGCAAACATCTTCAAAACTCACGTCAGTGCAGTTATATACCGATGAGTTATCACTGCCTTATATATACCGGTAAAAAAAAAAAATAGAACAATTGGAATGTTTGACTAAAGTTTTATACCTGTAACACACATTGCGTATTCCCATTCTTTAGAATGCATCTTCTTTGCACCAGTCTGATATCCTTCATTGCCAGAAGAATTTTGTGCGTCATTACCAAAGGATACTTGCTATCATATAGTCAAAGTCTTACCATGTGGTAAAAATGACTGGTACATGGTTAGGAAGTAGCCCTGCTCACCTACACATTTAGTCTGCAGCAAGTAGCATACTAATTAATGTATACTCTTCATTTACAATACACCACCAAACTGAATAGGCAACATGGTAAGATTACCAAGGTTTTTTAAGAGATAATTGGGAAATAAAAGTTCACCCACTACTTCAATCGCATCCTGGCATTTTCCCTGCATTTGTCAAACAATGCTTTCTTACTAACATAAATGGGATTAGATTTTGTTTTTAGTTGTTGAAGGTTGCAGAGGTAATACAAAATCAGGCTTAAGAAAAATGAACTTTTATTTCACAATTTGTTGTCTGCTTTGGCAGAATAGATTCATAAAAGCATTTAATGGACATAATATCTCAGTCTCAGATGGTGCTTGTTAAAGTATATGCAGTGGAACTGCATCTTAAACAGATATCTTAGTACAAATTACAACATAGGAGATGGCAATGCCATGCTTTTGAGTTATTTAGGCATTTTTCAGACCTTCTAGTAAAAGTCGAAAATACACAGAGTGTTTAAATGTCAGTGCAATAAATTTTAGATATATTATAATTGAAAATCAACTTTAATTAAAAAAAAAAAAAAAAAGTTGAATTGTTGCTATGGAAGGTGCATGTCCACAGATAAATTTTGTGTATATACTTTAAACTGTACTAAGAAACACGTCCGCTGAAGGTCAAACGCTCCAAAATTAATAAAAGATGACTAGGTTAGTGGTGGCAGTTATTGCAGAATGAGCAACAACCATTAGTATTTGCCACCTCGTGCAGTAACAGGCTATGGATTGCTACGCTCGATCTGATATTATATGGCAGGAGGAAAGTAGGACAGCATGTTAATGAGCAACATGATGCCATTTTAATCCTGCATTAATTTGTACTGGTTTGGGAAAATTATCCAATTACCACTAGCTTCAATAACACACTGAATCCTACTGTGTTTTGAGAAGGAGCACTGCTTTTAATATTTTAAAAACTCATGTTTTAAAATTAAAAAAAGAAATACAAGAAAACCAAGCATTGTTAGTGCCTTGCATAGTAGCACTGCTATTAGGTGCCGAGAGAACTTGGCACCCAATGTCAAAGGGCAAGGGGTTGGATACTCCAGGCTGACAAAGTGACATTGAATGCACTTCTGGTCACAGTACATCTATGACACTCTAGGAGATCAAAATAGTTGAGTAACTGAGTTTTGCAGAGAGCTATGGTGGGTGGTACTTCTTCCACCACATCAACTTATGTTACCTCATTGCCATTACATCCATTTTTGTTTTAACTTTTGGTTTATCAATCTCCTTCACAAACTCCGTACTGACAAAACTTCTGTATATGTCAACAACTTGTGACCAAACTCTAAAAGAAAAAAAAAATCCCTTTAAGCAAGTGTGGTCCTTCAGATGAACTCGGTGATTATTCAGCTACTGTCTTTCGGTGCACTCTCTATCTCACGTTCTGAAAAATGTGCCCACTTCCAGACTTGCGATAAATTTGGCAGTGCCACCTTACAAGCTGAGTCTCAAAAATGGATTTCAGTCTAGTCATTCAAGTGCCACTCGTCATCTTGAGGTAAAAAGAATGTGTATGTGCAGAACATAAATGTGGCAGTTTTGTCGCTCATTTCTCACATTGATGAAGGTGCTCGATTATACTGATCTTTTTTATATCAACTGTTTTACTTTTAGCATTTTAGCAAAGCACTCCAAAGACAGAGTTGATGCTTATGAAACCCAAACATGAAGCCTAGCTACAACACAAATCTTTCTGTCAAAGTACAAAATTTGAGGATTTTTAATTTTACAGTAATAACAGCAGCAGCATTAAAAGATGCAACTATTCATCTATAGGAAAACAGTTCAAGAAAGTTCTATGTATACATCAGCCATTTTACATGATGATGGAAACAGAGTGAACAACAATTTCATGAGGTCACCGTAAGCCAACAGACTTTCGACATTTTACCTTGACTGATTATCCACGTAAAATAATACAACTAGCCACTGTTGTCTGCAGGCTTAGAAACTAGAGCACTGCATCTCTCGAAGCCTTAGGCACAATCCACATGAGAAGCTGAGATTAATCAGGCTGTGGACTGGGTAAGTAAGAAATGCTACTTACTGGCAAGGAAATACTGCTGCACATGATTGGGCCCCAATGAGCTAGTATTTTCTACATCCAAGAGAGCCTCTATGACTTGTTCAGGAGTGACCGTTTATGGTAGGTATATGTAGACTGGGTAGAAACAGGCAGAATAAGCTTGAATTAAATTTTGTTAGCCAACGTGTCACATACATCTTAAGAGAGAGCTGTTGCATAACTCTCTGCAGTTTTACGTGTTGTTTCTAAGGTTCCTGATATTGCTGAACAAGGGTGTGTTACTGTCTTTGAAAAGGGAGGAAATTTAGAATTCATACTTTGCCCTGGAAGGACTGCAGTGGTGGTGCTGCGGTAGCGTTGTCACCTCACAGTAAGACGTCCCGTTCAATTCTTAAAGTGTCTTCTGTGTGGAGACATGCGTGAATGGGCATACCTTCGTTGAAGGTTGTGCGTCAGAGCTGGCAACTCAGTACGTAAAAATCTACTGCCAATCATTAGCGGACCAGAGTTCCGCTGTGGCGACCCCTAACCGGGAAAAGCTGAAAGATACAACAACTTTGCCCTGGAAGATTTAATTTTGTTTCTAAGCTCTCTGTTTAACTTCTTGAGCTTAATTCTTGGTTGTGGGTTTTTTAGTTTGTTACTTAGAAAGAGTATTTTTTTTCCTTTCATAGTTGAGCTTGTTTATGCTAGGGTCCACCAAAGGGATTTATCCCTAAACTTAGAACTGCATCGGTTATGGATCAGGATCAAAGTCACAATGAAGATATTGAGGGGAGAATAGAACCCCTTCAAAGAACAGCTGCTGTTCCATCTTCATGATAGTGGGGACTCTTGCAACTCCTCGGGTCATCATATAGTTGAACTAAGTTTAGCTTAGCAATATCTTTGAAAATGGCAGGTATTATGAGCATTTTGTGTAGGATTCCAATAGTGAGAATCATTGCCTGATGGTTGGATCTAATCTGGTGGATATAATTAAAGTCTAGAAAGTATAAGCATATTTATTTGTGGTAGTGTAAATGTCTCAGTTAAAAAATTAATAGCTAAAATTCCAAAGTAAAACAGTGCTTAATTCATTAGAAAGGGTAGGCCTCTGGCTGATTTACATGTGCTTTATGGGATGTGGGTGGCATAGAAAGGATTCTACATCTGGAAAGGGGCCCCCCATTTATAGTTATTTGGATGTGAAGGAGTGTGTAGTCATGATTTTACTATGCAAGTCTAGAGGTGAGAGAGTAGCAGAGCTATATGGGTGGGAGACTGGCATAGTGGTTACGGTGTTAATCTTATAGGTACAAGGTGCAGGGTTTGATTTTCACATGGGGTAATTAGCTGGCCTGGAATGGTCCACAAGGACAGCTAGCCTGGTACTAATTTAGAGAGAGGCCGACAATGGTTAAGATAAAGGTATTTGCCTTACAGGCACAACATGCAGGGTGTGATTCTCACATAGGTTAATTGGCTAAGCTTAAGATGGCCCACAGCAGCAGCTGGCCTAGTACTAATCTATGAACACCAGAAATGAAGTACTTTCAATAGAAGATATGAATGCGTGTAAAAGCACTCAACCCTGGTATAGAAGGTGAATAATTTACTACAATGGAACCATGTTTCAGTATTGATGCTAACCCTAGAACATATAGACATCTGCAAGTCCTCTAAGCAAGGTATCTTCTTATTTAAGCTTCTAGCATTGAGCAGCACCACTTTTATACTATCTTAGTTTGATTAGGTTGGTAGATTAGACAGGTTTGCATTGCCTAAATATGAACTAAGGGGATACATAAATTCCTGGCAAATATATGAAAGCAAAGAGGTGAATGGTGCAAACCAGTCCTTGTGAAGTAGGTAGGGCAGTTGGCCATCTCTCTTTAGGCCAACAAACATTGGCTCTCCTAGAATGACAGCAGCAGTTGAGAATAAATGTCAGCAGCCATCTTTTTGTTCAGACCGCATCCTCGGTGAAGGTAATGTGCTGCTCATGACTAGTTTTATACCACTCCTGGATGTCTACTCAGAGTTCTATCATCTCTCTCTCTCTCTCCATATAATTCAGCAGTGTGTGTGTGGGTCTGTCAAGTTATTCACACACAAAGGAATGATAACCATATTGTTGATGTATCTGGGGTTAAGGCACTTGAAAGTCCTAGATACCTGGCATATCCTGACTCATGAGAGACAGCTCCATTACCCTAGCTTCGTCAGATCAGGTGTGTCACACTACTGAGCTAACAATGTCTAAAAATCCCCTTGCCCTTTGGCTGGCCCAAATTGTCTGATTGATTCAGATAAGCTCATATAAGGACTCCTCTGAGCAGGGTTTATGGTTAGTGATGACAGAGGTTTACTATGCAGGATTTCAGTATTCTGATGAAGAGTTTGACAGTCAAGTTTTTGCCTCAGTGGACTTTGAGGTTTAGGAAGAGACCTGTTAAGTATATCAGTATAAGAAGACTTAGTGTTAGGCAAGTAGCATACAGGGGAAAGCGGGTGTGGATAATTACAACCTCATGTTTGGATGACAGGGGCTAGCCTCAGATGGCTTTTCCATCTCACATATGCAGACTGTAGAGGAAAATGGCAGTCAGTAATCAATAAGCAGTTAGAGAACTGCATCATGGGATCTAGTTCTTATAGACTGGCAACAGCGGGTAAGGACGTTGCTAGTCATCCTATCATCTCAGAATAAGGTGATTTGATAGTGTATGGTAAATAACTTGTAAAACTGGGAATTTAACTATATAATGTATCTAGCAGAAAGGTTTGCAAATGTAGAATGCAATGAATATGGGTAGGTTGTACTCTGCTCACTCCCTGCATATGCAAGGCCCTACTTTTCCCTGCTAAGTTAGATATGATTGCAGGTGGTTGCAGTACTGACAGAAGACAGCACAAGACTGGCAAAGTGGTCTTTATCTTAGCTAGATAGTTTAGTTTGCAGCCGGGTGTAACAACACTGAGACAGTGGACTAAGCAAAAGAAAAGTCTATGTATGAAATACAGGTACTTTCTATGGGTGCTAAGGCTATAGACATAGTTCATTATTAAGGACCTGTTTCTATGGAGTGCATCATTTTCCACCACAGCAAAATGTGCAGCTAAGCCAAATGCAGAGTAATGATGCACACAGCAGAGCAATATAAAGCAGGCAAGATAAAGCAAGCAGCCATTTTGAAAACATGTACCATGTACTATGTGGCACACCTCATCACTAAGGGCTTTTCATCCAGAAAAAAGGAGGTCATTGTCCCACTGTACTCATCTCTCATTAGACCCATTATAGAATACAATGCCCCATTTGGTATGTACCTCTCAAGACATCAGAAACAACTGGAAAGGCCGCAGAAATACCCAACTAAAAGAATCAAAGGCCTAAAGCAGATGCCCTATGCTGACCACCTTAAACTCCAGCTATACTCTGTTGCATATCGTCTACTCAGAGGCAATCTCTGCTTAACATACAAGGCCATGTCAAACCCAGAGCTGTTTGACATGCTACACTTAAAGAAATCCCAATCCATCAGAGCCACATGCTCCAGGGATCTAAACCTTGTCATCACAATAGACTAAACATGCTGGAAGGATAGGTTCCTGAACCAGAGCCTCCACAGACTCTGGAATAGACTGCCCATACATGTCAAGCAGAGCGCCTCTTTAGCCCTCTTCAAAAGGAACCTTGACGATTGGATGGGAGAAAGGAAATTCATCCCGGGAATCATGTCAGTTGCCCTGCTAGACAGGGGACCAGGGAAGTAAATAGTGTGGGAAGAAATAGCCAGGGAATTGTTATGGCTAGGCTTGTATAGGCCCTAGGGCCAATAGCCTAGTACCAACCTATGGTCAAATATAAATTTCTTCATTTTTTTTTTCATCAAGTCTTCATACACAAGGACCCATTTTCTTCATTATGATAGTACTCTCTTTATAATCCTTTTTGTATATTCATTTCAGTCCCTAGAGAAACTGTATACTATGCATAGTGTGCATGCTTCTATTTGATACTGCTTGTGTAAAGTTTTCCCATTGGCTCCCACTATAAATGTTCTCTGCCCAGTTGGACTGCCACGACAACAAACAAAACTAAAACAAACAAAACAGTTACGTTTCAAATATTTCCCTTACTCAGGACTGAAGTGTCAAAAACTCTCTGGACTGGTATTAAAAATCTGCATTCCAAGTATGTCAAAACTTCTAACCTATTTTTAGATCTTCCTCCAGAAATAACGGTTAACAACTTCTGCACTTTAAAGACAAATTTCAATAAACTATCTCAAACTACAATTCATTCAGACACTTTCCAATAATAGCAACCTCTTCTCAACATATCTTGGCACCTATAGCAGCACAACAATTTAAAATCTTTCCATATATGAGCCAGATATTCGCATATTCCTCCTCTAGCATTTTCTACTAAACCATACAGGAAAGTTAAAGCCTCAAGTAAAACAAAAGCAGCAGCTAACACAGCACCATATAAAACACTTTTTTAATCTAAAATATAAAAGCAATAAAAAATATAACAGACGAGTTCTTTCCCACCAAAGGTGCTTCATCAGATCTCATGAAGCACCTCTGGTGTGAAAACGCTCATCTGTTATATTTTTATTGTTTTTATGTTTTTAGATTAAACGAGTGTTTTACACAGTGCTGTGTTAACTGTTTCTTTTGTTTTACTTGCTGCTTTTGAATTTGTTATTGAACCAGCTTTTACCTGTTTATTCACCCAATTCCCTACTACCCTCACCTAGTAATGTCACTCAGAAGAGCAACTTACAGCAAGCTTCTTACCTCTCATCAGCAAACTAGATGTATAGCACACAGCATGACTTTAGATGTACAGGAGTGACTAGATCCTGTTGCCGCAGTCATGTTCTTAATGAACTACATTAGAGTATCTGTTGCAATGTTCCAGGACTTTTGAAATGTTTCTGTCCTGGAAATGTAATTAACAAGAATCACGCACTTCTTATACTAGGCCTTTGCCTAGCACATATTAGTTGCCTTGGTGGCTAAATTGCAAAATGAAACAAGCATTTAATTAGAAAGACACTGCATCATCACTGATCAGCTATGGAAAGCAGTTCAAGTCTCTGATCTTAGGCCTTTGTTGTTCTGTATATGCCAGCCATAAGGAACCTTTTCCATTGTGGTCAAAATTATGTAGTAGAGATATGACTTGCACTATTTTCACAGACAGTAAAGTCAAAATATATGTCATTCCTTACAAAAGCTTTTACCTTATGAAAAAGCTGGCTAGTTGATTCTCATCACATGCTTAATGAGTCCAAAACTAAATGCATGTTATTCACTTCTCGTATTCAACCACCCAAACAAGAGTCTCCTACATCAATCTGCAGGAGGGTCACTCACTGCAGGGATCTTAAGCTAGCTTCTAATATGAACAGGTCACGCTGGAGAGATAGAAACATCTCCCAGAGACTGCCACTTCTCTAGAACAAGCTTCCAATTCATGTGCGAAAGAGCCCTTCCCTGACCCTCTTCATACACAACCTTGATTAATGGATGGGTGAACTCAAATTCACTCCTAGGCTGGTCCCCATGTCCCCTCCTGAAAGTTATTAACTACCATAGACCCTTACCTCTGCAAACTTCACTCCCCTAACCATCACCATTTGGGGCAACTCGGGATAAATATAGCTAGGCTTGTAAGGGCCATAAGGCCATTAGCCTAGTAACCTCCTATGACCCTAGGAAAATAAGTACTGTAGATAATCTCCAAGAGACTGTCAAGTTCAGATGAATAATTGGGGGTCACTATAAATCAAAATATTACTCTTAATATCCATAATATCCATCCATGAAATTCAACAAACAAACCTCATTGTCTTCAGTCAACTGCATGGCACAGAGGAATAAAGTCCTGACTACAACACAGACAATGTGGGTTTTACCAGTGACCCAGGTTCTGAGGGAGTATCTGAGGCTAGCTCACAGATATTGGGATGGCGGTAGAGGTGGATTGAGGTGATCCTATCATTGGAATGCCAGCTTCTACTGCATGCAGGCACTTGGTATGAACTCTGAGATCAAAGAAGTGCTTACCTTTGTCGGGCTGGTGATGGTAGCCTCTGCTGTGAAAACTTAAAACTACACAGAGAAGGTGATGTCATGGGCATGCTAGAGTGATAGCAGAGCAACTGTTAATTTATTTCTGCATCCTATTCCTTCCCCTGTTAAATATCAGCTCTGCATCACTAATGATAGGGTTGAGCTACTTAGTAGCCTGTGGACAGGGAATCAATTTGCAGACTTAAAAGGCCCTTCCTGAAACATTTGGATGTTATCCCAGTAGCCTAAGGGTTTGGCTTAAGGATATGCCCTGCTGCCCCTCCCCATACAGACAGACAGGCAGATGAGTGGCATGGTCATTGCAAAGCAGGAACAAGAAACCATTATGTCTACCTGGATGGTGACCAAGTTAGATCTGGCCTTTTCCCAGCACTTGGCTCTGACAGCATGAGGAGTGGACAGGCTGAAACCTGAGGAGACAGGGCTAATGGTTGGCACCTCAGTAAGACAAAAATCACATGGAAACATTAAAAATATTCTAGGATTTCTATGTTTGACTAAATCATTCCATAATGAATATACACCAGATGTGCTGCATTTTTCTTTGCCCACTTCCACAACCTTCTATTTGATCATATGAATTTCATTAATGTTTCTTCAGTTGCAAATGTCAGGCAATTTACCCCCAAATAGTTAAGTTACTGCTAGATTGCTCTGTTGTACACAACTTTCAAAATGATTTTTTTCAGTGACCCTGAACCACAAGCAGTCTTTACACACACCAAGTAGTTACCACAACAAAAGTTCCTATACAACATCTTTTGGTCACTGTCCTCTTATAACTAAAGGTAGACATCACTGTATGATTAACTCATCCTGTTTACTGACCCTTCAAGTTCAGTAATCTGTAAGTCATCACTACCAGTAGTTATGGTTACTCACTACCTCCAAAAATAAAAAATGGCACCCATCATAATTTAAATAAACTCACCAGATAATCTTTTCTTTCAAACCAGTTCTTTGAAATCCCATTAATCTAGTATCTTATAAACTCTTATCCTTACACACACATATCACAGACATATAGTAGCAGTATATCGTGTCAAACATTCAGTATTTCAATGGGACAGTGAAGGGATTACTGCTCTAAGAAAGTGTAGTACACTGACCTATTGTAATAGTTGACTTACATTTGGTTCACAACCGCATAGTTTTGTTTTGCTCACAATTGTGGAGTTGGAAATATATATATATATATATATATATATATATATATATATATATATGTGGATTCCTATCAGATCGCCGAATGCTCATTTGACCGAAACTCATTTCACCAAGACCAAATGACTGAAAACTCATTTCGCCGAAAACTCATTTCACCAAAAATAATATAGGCAGTGTATATGCCCTTTTCCCCACTGCAGTGCAACCCTGGTGTTAGAATATATAAGTAGGAGGGTGTGGGGGGTGCATGTTGTTAAAAACTACCAACTTACCTAGTTAATAGGAACTAGACAGTATAAAACTAAGCAAGGTGGGGGGCTATGCCCCACCCCGCCTCCCACACCCCTCCTACTTATATATTCTAACACCAGGGTCGCACTACAGTGAGGAAAAGGGCATATACACTGCCTGTAGTATTTTCGGTGAAATGAGTTTTCAGTCATTTGGTCTTGGTGAAATGAGTTTCGGTCAAATGAGCATTCAGCAATCCGATAGGAATCCATATATATATATATATATATATATATATATAAAATAAGTGGATGTGGAGGTTGACCAAATTATCGGACCATGTAGGGCTAAAGCCCCCATAGAAAGCATTGGTTAGGACACATGCTATTGTAAGGTACAGTTGCTTTAGATGTAGTTAAGGAGTGAAGCTCAATGTCAAAAGGCTATGGGTTTTACAACAAGTATATTTAGTACTTCTCATTTTTGGCACAATATTGACTGCTGTTACAGGAAGGTATGGTGAGGAGCTAGGTATAGGCAGGAACTGGTATGGGATAGTGTTTTTATGATAATTAACTCTTGGAGGTATGGTGAAACGTGTTAGTCTTGCTTGTCCTATATATATATATATATATACACACACATATATATATATATATATATATATATATATATATAGAGCATGATGTGTGCGCATGTGGAGGTTTATAAGTGAACATGAACTTAGAACAGGGAAAAGGGCATTGCTATAATGCAGTGTCTCATGATCTGAAGTTTAGGTAGTTTGGTGAGTTATGCAGTCGATTTAGTGTGTTTGGCTTAGTGTGCATCAGTGAGTCAGAATTTCTGATTTATAGATACAAATAAATATACATACTTGCGTATGTATTTTGTATATATATATATATATATATATATATATATATATATATATATATATATATTTATATATATGTATGTATATCAGTGTTGGCTGGTGATGTCAAATTAAAGGGGGGGCTGCAGGAGACAGCTGAATGGGTGGGGCCAATGGGAAGGGGTGTGGCCAACTAGAAAGGGGTGGAGCTTTGCTCATAACCACAACTGGAACTTTAAATACGCTGCCCTGGGTGCCAAACCATCATTAAGAGAGTCCAATCAAGACAAAATGAAGTGTAGAAGAAAAAGAATATTTCAATGCATTGGCTACATGACAGCTTACTTAATATCTAGATGGAAGCAAAAAAGTTGAGAGGCATGAAAAAATAAATTATTCCTTGTACAATACAGTACAGTTTTAGAGGGAATTTTAAATGCATTGTTTTAAACATTTTTTTCCAGTAAACAATGAAACAAAATGCATGCACCAATAATGACAAAACTGCCCAATTCCATCATAAAAGTCTACTCAAACTTCTACAGTCCATCAGTATCAGTAAATATGCACAATTTCTGAAGAAGTAAAAGTCATCTAAATAATTCCACATTAAAGAGATCTGTAACTAATGAAGAGGTTGCTGCTAGCAAACAACTTTATATTTCATTGTTTTATCTACAAATAAAGTGCTTGTTGCCCTTGAGGAATAAATTGCCTATGTTACACTAAAGACATGATAAGCTAGTAATATTGCAATAGGGACTGGATGGCAAACTGATAACAGGTTCATAGCTACTAGGTATCTTTGCCAAAAATGACTGCGGCATCCACCCCTTTGCAACACAGTACAGTATCAGCAATGCACCTACCTACTGTGGGAGTAGAACCACAGCCTTCTGCATCAAAAGCAAGTACATTACCTGTTGTGCTATTAACAATGCAAGCAACCTCAGCATAAGCAGCAATAAACTTTTGATCCCATGCAGCTCTCAGCTCCTTGTAAAATCTACTCAACACTCAGCTGTATCTCTGAACTTTGCAGCACAAGAAATCTGGAAAAAAGTCAACATTTACTGGGAGGAGGGGGCAAAAGTCCAGAAACCAGGGACACATTTTAGACATAGCTTGTATAATGTTGGAAAGTTGCTAGAATAACATGCTGTGTTACCACCATACATTTCACTGCCAAGTCTTGAACCCAGGACTCTGTGCAAAACAGTCAGAGCAACATACCACTATGCCAAATCAGCTGTTTTGTGAAAGAGGAAGACTGAAACTTAAATGGCTACCATTTAGTGAATTCAGTTCTCACTATAGCTCTCAACCTCTTAGCAAAAAACACTTGGACAAAGCCAGTAATGGGGGAATACAGCCCCCAAACCAATTCAGTGAATTCAGGTCTTACCATAGCTCTCAACCTTAGCACAAAAAACCTGGATGAAGTCAATAATGGAGGAATACAGTCCCAAAAATGGGGACATATATCATCCTATAAACTTAGAAAATTGCTAGAATAAAAGGTTTTGTGTTACCATGTACTTTCTGAAGAATATGAAGTCTGAAATTCAAATGCTTGTCATTTTTATTTATGTAACATTTTTTAAGCCAGGAAGGTCCGACTTGGAACAAAAGCCAATTTTCAGCAGAGGCCCAGGGAGAAACACTCCAGACAAATGTCTTTGTAAGATAGGAGGACACCAGAGCACCCAGAAGAAACCCACACAAACACAGAGAGAAAATGCAGACTCCACAGAGAAGGCACCTCAGCCAAGAATCAAACCAGAGTACCTTTAGCTGTCAGGCAACAATGCTACCACTACAACACAGCACTACTGACTGTGTAAAGAAATACAAATACAGAAACCACAGATTTTATGAGGAACATAACAGAACAAAAATGAGGCAAAAATCTGCAAACTTTTTACAAATGGTGGTGGGTAGGGAATTCAGGCTCTTGCCACTTGGGCTCAAGGTACAGGGTCCAAGCCAGTGATAGTCTCTACCCACCACCATGTATCCTGTGTTCTCCAGCCACCAGTATATAGCAACTGGGACATTTCTCTCTCACACACGCACACACTTGGAAATATCTGTATATAGGGCACTCATTTGTAACATTTCTAAGCCACAAAGCGCTACTGATTCTATTACTCACAGTTGTTATGAATAAAACACCTTCTGCTTATGAAGAAAGCTGAAAAATATGCTGTTTTATTTTTGCTGTTTTCCAAATTTGAGTAATCTATTTGTCTACTCAGCGTCCTCCATCATCACTTTTGCAAACCGCTGATTTACTTTTCTATCCACAAAAACTTAACTGAGAGTTGTTTGCTTCTACACAGTATCAAGGCCTACAGTTACTTCAAAGTACTGAAACTTTACTGGAATTTGCAGCTGTTTGCAATATTGTTATATTCAGAAAAATACATATTTATATCAGTTTATGTAAAACAGCAGCCACAACACAACATGTATTTCTTTAAAATATATGCATGTCCTGGCCGAAACTAAAAGGCATGAATCCATAACCAAATGACATTTAGTATATCCAGTGAGTGTACTCCTTCTCAGAATGAAAATAAAAGAAATACAGATGGATTAAGTCATTCCATTCAGTAAATTATTCCAACCAGACAGTTAATCTCAACGCAAGGCCAAGAGTGGGTTATTGAAATCAGAAAATTGCTCTACTTAGAAAAAAAACAGTTTTATTGTCTTCCAATTAGATGTTTAAATCTATTGAGTAGCATATGTGAGCCATTTAATTTCTCTCTCTTAATATTTATGTGGGCAGTTTTTAAGTATGTAGCCACATTTACACCCCTGAACAATGGGTACACATGCAAAAGCTTCTAGTGTTAATAAAAAGTGCAAGAAAAAAACTATGCTTAGCAAAGTCTGAAATTAGTGAAGAATGGTAAAATGGAAGCTGTACAAAGCATCACTCACCAATACAACCAAAATAATGTTAGCAGAAACAGTGACACGCAGCACTGAAAAATGAGTGCATGTAACAGCACACATACACAAACACTAGGCATGCAGTATTTAGGAATGTTTTGTGTATTAGGCAGGTGAACATAAAGGACTGGTACAAGTGGAAAGCATGTGACACACTAAGAACATATCAATGTGCGTTACACTACAGACATGCTAGGCGAGTGTACCTTTTACAGAGTTGCTACATTCTGCATTTCGGAAACTATTCCTAGCGGTGTTATTTTTTTACAAGGTTTCTGAATTGTGAGTCACAACAAATGGGTAGTTAAGCAGATGCTGTTCTATAAAATGGGTGTGGGAGATGCTTCCGCACTCCCAAAAATAATCTGAGTAAATCCTAAAAGCTTTCACACAGCTGGAGTTGTGAGAAGGTAAACAGTGTAGACCTAGAGCTGGCAGATATTAGAACATAATCCAGGCTTGCAGGCATGCCAGCTTAATTCCAGTGCAGAATGTACGTTTACAAACATTTCTTTCATTTCTGTCCAAATAAGGAATATATGGTTTCTAATTAGCCTAGTTCTTTTTATACTACACCACAGACAATGTCCTACAAACTGTTACAGTCAGAGTTAGGAAAATGTTTCAAGGAATCAATGACCTTATAGATTAGATTATTTCTGACTACAAAGAGTACAAGACTTTCTAGTGTTATTTTTAATTAACTGGTAACATTTTAACCAAAGATTAGAAAGTAATGACATAAGTATACTATAAATTTACAATATTATGGACAAAAACCTAAATGAAAAAAATATATATTCATGGTTTAAATTTTGTTTACATCATTAACAGAAAATAAAAAAAAGTTGATCTGATCAGATAAATCTGAGATATTTAAGCCAAATGTCTCACTTAGTATAAAATAACCCTCTTTACTGTGAGAACATTCATCAGTCTCATGATTAAATGTCCATTCTAACTCCTGGGCATGAATGTACTACTGGGTATAAACACTACCACTTTCTTTGCTTAAGAGGGCCAAAGTATATAACCCTGCCAGAAACAGTTTACAGCTGCTGAACAGATTAAGGTAGCATAATTTCAAGTCAAATAACAAATGTCAAGGAAGAATGACAAATTTGAAATACGAGTCATTATCATCCTTTAGATGAGACATTAAACTGAGGCCCCATCTGCTTGAGTTGGTGGTAGCTGAGGTGGATGTAAAAGATCCTACACATCACCTATCAAAAAGGGTTGGGGAAGCTCCCTAATGCCCTTGTCAAATTTCCCCTATTAATATAAACACCATCTCTGATCTCCACTGAAAAGAGGCTACCAGCCAAGAGGGACTAATCAACTCAACAAAGGCTATATAGGCCAGATGACAAGGAGGCATTTTGGAATTTTCTATGAATAACGCATAGGATGATAGGATCATAGAATAATAGTAACTACAAAGCAAGTAATTCTAGAGACTGTGTGCGCCTTCCAGTACCATCCTCTTAATGGACCTCCCACATCCAGGAGGGCAAAACAAGTCAAGTCAGGAATGAATTTGCAGATGCCCATCCAGTCATCATGGAGTACTGAAACAATATGAGGGTCTTGTTCCAGAAATAAGGTACACAGTGGGTAAGACACCTGACCCTGGTGTTAACCACCTCTGCCTCTTTATGCAGATAGGTCCCTATTTGGGCAGTTGTCCTGCAAAAAAAGTAAAATAAAATAAACATGGAAAATGTCAAATGTCCTGACATTTTAAGATAAACATTTTCTTTAGTTCCCACCTGATAGTTACATAAAACATTGTTGCCATATGAAATGGCATAAACAACTCAAATTCTGTAAAAGTAAACTTTTATTTTAACAAGAAACTGAAGTCCAGCCCTTTGCACAGTTTGCTGGTATGATTTGCTCTGCAGAGTCTCACATTTCCATACAAAATTTCCCATGCTGCACAAACCAAAAGGAGGCAACCTTACCTGACCTTCCATTATGCTTATTTATAAGTTCATGAATATTTACTGTAAATCTTTACTTCAAGTCTTGGAATAAAAGACAAACATCACCATGCAGGAGACTGTAAGAAGCACAGTGTTAGGGATAAGGCTTTAAGCCCATCTTGATAGCTAAGTATCTTTAGACCAGTGCCTTTATTTTTTTTATGCTTAAAGACTTCTGGGGCATTTCTAGCGGTGTGATGTGTTTGGATAGGTCCATTCCAAGGAGGGCACTGTACCATACACTTGCTCTAATTAGAGCTGCATACAGCAGGATGGCAGCTTCTTTAGAACTAGACATGATGCTCTTTTACAATTAGTTGGTCTAAAGAGAATTATTTTCTGACTAGTTATACTATATTTGAGTCTTTCAAAGATATTTACTAGGTTACACGCACATGTCCTATCCTTGACAAAACCAAAGTGTTGAGGCTCTAGTTGTATGAGGTTCTTGATATAGTAATTTATATAGTCAAATATGATGAATTCCATGGTTTTGAAAATCAGAGCAGTTAGGCTGATGCATCTATTGTTCCCTGGGTATGTGGTAAGATCTCCCCCTCTTCTGAAGAGACATCACAATAGCTGTTCTAAATACTTCATGGACATATCCAGTGGCTAAGCTTAAATCAAACAAGCTCAGGAGGGGTTATATGAGCGCATGTTTGGCATTATTTTTTGGCATCAAGGTAAAACATCTGGGCTCAGGGAAATAATGTAAAATAAAAACATACTGCCAATTGTGTCCCTAAGGGATATTATGTGCAAGAGGTTACAATAACCTTGTGCCCACAGTGGCCACCCCGTTTTCCCCACACTAACTACAATTCTGGTGTGAGGGACTGAACAGTCCTTATAACATCATGCATCCTGGCATCAGAGAGACAGCTATGTGCCACCCTGTTCTTGTCCAGCCTTATAAGCATGCAGTCTTTGTACCGGACACGAGTTACCAACTACCAGGATATCTCTATTTGCACTGCTAGGCTTAGTTGCAATGGAAGACTTCTAGTCTGCAACCTGGTGACTCTAATATGCGTCAGGATGTTTAATGTTGTGTTATTAGATTTCTGCTAAGACTTTATCTTCCTGATTCTGGAAGGCCTGGGGAGTGACTTTTTCCCAGCCTCAGCATATGTTGGTTTAGTGTGTTCATATAAAGGTGTGAATGGTATTGTGTGGTGCTCACGGAACATCTCCTTAGGTGAGAAGGTGGCATTCATGTTGGATAGATAGTCACATCTTTCACAAATTGCATGCACATCTAATAAAGGTTGTATGTAAGCATTAGGAAGTTCATATGTTTCTTATGCCTAAGAAGATAATATGTTATAAGGCTGGCACCAGAAGGAATAGAAGTTGATTTGTCTTCCATGTTAGCTGTGTGGGTCTAGTTCATATATAGTTTCAAGTGCCACAAAATATATAGTTTTTATCTTAGCCAATAGGTGCAAGGCATGTTAGGAGCAAGAGGTTACTGTAACCTATCAATAGTTATAGTAATAGTTGTAGTGAATGTTAAACGAGGGGTTTAAATAAGGCAGAATAACATATTTACAAGGGGGTTAATCAAAGTGGACTAGCAATACATGCAGAGCAGTAGCAACAACAGAAATTTCAAGATATGGATAGATCATGATTTGTACTATGTAGAGTATATGTCAGGGACACAACTGTGGGGTATATTGCATCCTGTTGTTGTATGATGCACTGCACTGAGCAGCCCAGTCAGACGGAGTACAGAGGCATGCAAGTCTTAGAAATTTAAAATAGGAAATAAAAAGCTCACAGACAATCAAGTAGCAACTTGGGGAAAAGGTTTCCAGGATAATTCTAAGGAAATTGTTTGTGCAAGATGCAGTGTGTGAATGGAGCTATGAACAGAAAACATTTTTGTAATGTTTAAAATATTAGTTACAGGTATACCAGCATTAAAGTATCATGGTATGAAAAAGCCAGTTCTGTTGTGACTAAATGCTATTCAGAATGGTATAAAAGAGTTATGATCTTACAGCCTGTGAGTCAATTCAGGCCAGTAAAGCCAATGTAGCTGATACAGTGTTATGTCCTTTAGGGGCAATTTAATATTTTCCATTGACTTCCACTACAGAAGGCTTGAGGTATTACACAGTGAAGATGTTAGCTTAACTCGTTCTTTCTTGTAGTTTTCACTGAATGTTTTTTGTGTGTGACTTGTTCATGCATTGGTTTAAATTCTATAAATATGCATGTGGTATATAAGTTTATGTGGAAACAGACTGCAGTCTCTTTAAAGCATATTCAAACAGCAGAATTATTTTAATCTGCAAAAGTATTATCAAAAACTGAAATATAGACCAGACATAGTTGCATACAGCAAACAGGTTATGTAGAGTTTAACACAAACACACACACACACACACACACACACACACACACACACACACACACACACACCCTACCTGAGCCCAAAGTCCCTGCAGCACTAAAATCCATCCATTTCTGCAGTACAAACAAAAGCCCATGAGCAGCAGCAGCAAAACTCATCCATAGCCCACGACGAGAGCAGCAGTAAAATCCATCCATTCATGCAGTAAGCAAGTCCTACCCCTTCCCGTGAGGCTCGTACTAGTCCTTCCCCTTCCCACGAGAGCACCAGCCTGCAGACGTTGCAGTCCAATCCCCTTCCAGTCTATGCAGTTACAACTGCAGACTTCTAGGATATTTGCAGTTGAATGTTGTCATCTTAATCCGGACTGCTGGTGAGATGGTCTGGATTCTGTGGGCATGCTCCAGACTGGTTCACCAGCAGTCTGGATATTGGGAAATGCCGCAAGTGCACATGTCCCATTCAGGGACTCATGTTTGTTTTTTTTGTTTTTTTACAGCTGGGGGAGCCGCCCCTGATTATATATATATATATATATATATATGTGTGTGTATGTGTGTGTATGTGTGTGTGTTTTTCTACTTTACATCAGTGAAATGCCACTTACCTGAAACCTGTTTCACCGAGATGAAAACACCGACAGCAGCAAAACACTGATGTCCCAGAACACAGACTGTTCACTCCAGGTAAGTAACTGGAAGGCCATCCTTTTGAACTTTACCCTTTACCCCCATGGTAGTGCAATCTCTGAGTTGGTATATTTAGTTAGGGGGTGTGGGGGGCACTGTCACCCCACATAGAGGGGTATGGGGGGATGAAACCCCCCACATGGGTGGCTTTGGTTTTCTGTCTTTTCAATGTTTGTTTCAGATGGCCGAGTAGTTACTTACCTGGAGTGAACAGTCTGTGTTGTCGGTGTTTTCATCTCAGTGAAAAGGATTTCAGCTAAATGGCATTTTGTTGATGTAAAGTAGACCCATATACATATGTAATTATACACACACACACACACACACACACACACACACACACACACACACACACACACACACACATTATATGTATGCATTATATAAATACATACAAAAATAAATACACAGATCTATACACACATTTCTGTACTACCACAACCCACTATTCCCAATGAATATACTACACTTTGTCATTCATAAGCCCCCTGTTACATCACCCTTTTCCTTTCTGTTATCATTTACTATCTAACTGCACCACTCTTCTCCTACTTATCCTACACTAACTTGTCTTGTGCACTAACTTCACATCCCCCAACTAGTTCAACTCAAACCACCACTTATGAAGTGCAACCAATTAACCCATCTATTTAATGCTGTAACCCCACAAGACAATCATGCACACACAAACACACCATCTCAGCATGTGATGACTTCTCTGCCCCTCTTGAAGCGTCTTCTCCTATCTGTTCTAAAATCCTTCATACCAGAATTAGCCCTCTCATAAATTTTTACCCTCATTAAGTACTAACTTACTCAATAAATTCAATATCTAAGCCAATAGTAATAATCGTACTTGCTTATGTATATAACATCACTTTTCATTAACTAACCATCATCAGAAAAACTGCTAATGTAAGTCAGCACACCTACTATGATTTTGAACTTGTAGTTTGTTCAGTTCAAATGCATGTAGCTGTTTATCTAAACAAACTGGTACCATAGCAGTATAACAGAGACTTAAAGATTGTAATATTACATGTACTTGCAAGTCTCCTCATTTGTTTGCATTTCTCTTACTACTTCATATTTTAAATTTGTTCCTGGAACTATTCCCACAGTTCTACTAAAAATGTGATGTTCTTCATATTGATCACTGCTGTAGTAGCTTTAGCTATATGGGTTACATTCTGCCAAGGATAGAACACCCAGCCAGCTTCCAAAGCATCAAGGCAACTTCCACGAATCCAAACTGTCAAGCAGCTCAAGCTGATCTGACTTAAAGACAGGTTTTAGTCTAAATCCCTTCAGAACTTTACAGCCACTGAAGAATATGCTCCTCTGAGGCTTGCTAGGATCAACACCCAGCTTCTGCTTTCCTTAAGCAGATCAGTTCCTTTTGAAAAAAAACTTCTATTTTCTTTCCTAATCCTGTTTGTGGTAGTGCTCAAATTCAGAATTTTGTCACTTCACAACCGGTTTCCTCTTCTTTCAAGGTCCCTGGTAACACTAGACATAAAAGATGTTTATCATCACATTCCTGTTCATCCAAACTTCAGATGTTTAAGGTTTTTTACCATCTGGATCACATTTAGGGGTACTCGTGTATTATCGCAACCAGATTCCTGAGATAAGAAGTGACTTATTTCAGAGCCCTTCTCCTGCCAAAACTGATGTCAATAAAACACACACACACACCATAATATTATATACCTGCAGTTATAACTGGTATTTTCCAAGTTTCTGTTTTTGTTGGCTTAGGCTGCCTAGATTTCATATTACCGAGTTAGCCAATCACATTCTTTCACAGTTCCTCTCCATCAAGCTGGTTTACAAATGGGATTGCATCATCTCTTACTTGTACATGATGATTATCATCATTACGATTATTAATATTTCTGGTGTTTACTGTTAATTAATAAGGCAAGAGCAGTGGTCATGTTAACTGTTTTCACGTGTGTGTGTGTGTGTGTGTGTGTGTGTGTGTGTGTGTGTGTGTGTGTGTGCGCATTTCAGTAAACAATTTTATATTTCCCATTATGGTTTCTGTCCTGGCATGACATGGCAATCAAATTATTTTTCTATGTCGTATGCTGTCCCAATGAGTTATAACACCTGCTTATTTGTAATGCACGCTAAACAGGAAGAGGAAGTTTGCCATTATTCCTATTCCTGCTGCCTAACCAATGTGACACAACAGTAGTTAGCACTTTAAACACCCCTTTTCACTATTACATGCACTCATTTCCAGAGAACACTGAACATTATGGCTGCTTAAAAATCTGGTTGTAATAATATGCAAGTAGCCATTTAGGTTTCTGACTTGCCCTTTGGGCTATCCACTGTACTAAGAGTGCTCATAAAGTCTCTAGCTCCAGTTCTAGCTCATTGCAGGCTACAGGGTACCCACATTTTTCCATATTTAGATGACTTGCTTATCTTTGCAGTCTTTTTCAAAATGTCAGGAATCTCTCTCTTAGGTGAGAGATCTCTTGAAGAAGCTGGTATTCCAAGAGAGCATTCAGAACTTTTTCTTTACTCCCTCACACAGGATTTTGCTCCTGGGATGTCAAATAGACATCTCAGTTCAAAGAGATTTTCTTCCACAGAAAACATAGATCTTTATTTATGTCTACTTCTAACGTCTTCTATACAAGAGTTCAGTCACTGCGGGGGAATAACTCAGGATTTTGGGTCCCATGGCATCTATGATTCTCAGCATACCCTGACAAGGCTCTACACGAGAAACTTACAGTGGAATCTGAAATCTATTTGTCTCAGCAACAACACCCTTTATCGTTTCAGATCTTAGTACTCTGGTTTGTCAGAACAGAAATTACACAGTGGAGTTAACAGATCTACTTAAATCAAGGTCTTCCCTTCCAAGGCTATCTGTCACCACAGATACTTCAGACTTTGCTTGGGGAGTAGCGTCAGGAGAGATAAAAATACTGGGGGTGTGAGATATCAAGGACAGATGCAAGTACATAAACATCAAGGAGATGTTTGCCTTGATCAAGCCACTCAACTCTCTGAACCATTTTTTGCTATCTAGGACTTCTTCCAGTGGTTACAGACAATAGACAATGATGTGATACATCAACAAGCAGGGGTGATCCAGGTCATAACCCCCCCCCTTTGCAGATTAGCCACATTAGCTTGGGATGTAGCTTAACAGCATAATCTCACTTTACAGACATCCTACATTTTGTCAGAAGAAAACTACGTGACAGACAAGCTGAGCATGACCAGGGCAGAAACTCATGAATGGAAACTAGATCTGGGGGTCTTCCAAGATTTCCATCTGTGGGGAGTTCCTCATATAGATCTCTTTCTGAACAGTCATCTGGTAAAATACTGTTCCTGGGCTCCATGCAAAAAGGCCAGAAAGACAGATGCCTTTTCTTTACTTTGGAGAGGAATGTTCCTGCATGCCTTTCCACTAATGCCCAGGATACTTCTGAAGATTCAGAAGGAATCCCCCAAGATCACTGTGGCGAGTCCCTTCTGGCTCAGGCAACCATGGTTCTCTCTTCTTTTGGAAATGGCCAGGGACAACTAACACACGCTGCCTCACAGACTGGATCTACTCACATAACAAGGGTGTTTGATACACTCCGATATCTATCATCTTCAGATGACTGCCTGGATGATGGAGTCTTAATTCCTTTTAGGTGCCAGTTTACTGAGGATGTGCAGCAGGTACTAATGGAAGCAAGAAAGTCTACTACTAGAAAATCATTATTAGCAAATGGAAAAGGTTTTCTAATTGCTGCCATTAACACAATCAACAGCCATTCAGGTCTAGTTCTCTGGTTTTACAATATTTATGTGAGTTACTATCCTATGGCCTTTGGTTTTTCCTTTATCAAGGTTCATTTGTCATGTCTGCTGATAGATCCTCCTCTTTTAAAGCAGTCACATTAAAACGTTCTTGAAAGGGGGTTTGCATAAGAGGCCTCCAAGGAAATTGGTGGCTCATCACTGAGATCTCAATTTTGTTAGAAAAAGTAGCACATGCTCCATTTGAACCAGCTAATTTGCCTAAGGTTCTTAACAGGGAAACCGTTTTATTGATTGCTCTGACCTCAGCAAGAAGGGTATCTAATTTGCAAGCCCTTATGGTGAGTCAACCCTAGTTCATTTTGCACGAGACAGGGTTTCTTTGAGAACTTTTCTTTCTTTTACTCCTAAAGTTGTATCCATGTTTCCTTCAAGCCAAACTATCAATCTCCCCATTTTCTTTCCTAAATCTAAAAAATTGAGGGAGAAAGGATGCTCCAGACCTTGGATGTCCATAGGCAACTCAAGTACTATCTTGACAGAACTAAATCTTTCAGATCAGATCAATTGTTCATTTCTTGTGAAGGTAAGAAGGGACAACCTGTTTCAAAACAGACCATTTCTACATGACTGTCTAAAGCTATTACCTTTTGTTACACTCACCATGACAAATATATTCCAGGTGGGGTCAAGGCCCACTCTACAAGGACCTTGATTTATTCTATGACGTTTTGGAAAGGGTTGAATTCTAGAAGTATTCTAGAAGCTGCTACCTGGGTCCTCTGTACATACTTTCACAAAGCTCTACAAGCCAGATTCCATAACTAGGTCTAAGTCAAACTTTTCTAGGACCATTCTCCAAGGGCTGCTCCTGGCCCTTCTACTTCTGCCTCTAAACATAGTTAGCGATGATCATTTATCTATAAAGCTAATGCTACTGCAGCCATGATCAATATGATGAACGCAATATAGTTGTGCAGGTAAACGTTCCATAACAGTAGATCACTGCTGCAGAAGCTGCTCCTTCCCTTCATCCCCCTTGTTTTTTGATGTGTTTTTTATTCGAGGCTGTGAACATTTATTTTTTGTTGTTCCTAGCATTGTTCATTCTGGACTCAGCTTCCCTCTCTCTGTTAGCAGGAAAACTCTGAAGGGCTTGGCACCCAAAGATGTCTTTTAGACAGCTCAGCTAAAGTTGCCTGACAGTTTGGGCTCATGGACGGTGTCCTGCTGTTATATCCTTGGCAAGATACAACTTGTAGCTTAGGCTAGTGCAGCAGCAATCATTCGAACATCGACTCTTATGGTAAGTTCAATTTACACAACTGTACTTTCTGCCCAGTGGAATCCATGGTCAACAAACAACACATATATGTATGTATGAATTCATAAAGGCAAGCTGCTACCATATTTCAAAAAAAGGATGTAAAAGAGTAAGATGACATGAGTTAAGGATACAAGCTTGGCAGTAACTCAGGGGAACTATGAAGACGCATTATTTTACAAAACAATAGTTGAAGATACAACAGAGTCGTGAACACTGAATGAATTCAAGAATGCACGAGTAAGTTATAAGACTAGTAGTTAAACAGTTAGATGAGCAAGTCATGGAGCTTATCCCGTAAACTGAGGGCACACTACATAGTCTGTTATATGGTTATTTGTCTGCAGAGAAAAACAAATTCTGTGAATTACTACCAGCTGAAGCCTTTCATGATCCATAAAACTAGAGCTATGAAGGCTAATCTAATGCAAAAATCACACCGTTATGAAGGACATACTGGTAGAAAATGGAACATATATAGGTTATACAATCAGCTGCAGCTCTGCTATGAGGTTTACTTGAATGCCTGAATTTGAAGGTCAGTAAATAATATAATCATAACAAATGTAACCACGAACAGATTCCAATGTCCTCTTTATCCATACCATTGCTATTTTATGTCTGCACATTACACTCCAGAGATTCCAGCAGCACAATGACTTGTAATACTAAAAAGCTCAAAAAATAAAATATTTTGGAATCATTTCTGATAACCCTTGCTACTATGTTATAAAATCTACACAGAAGTCTAGCAGCACTACACTGCACTCCTGCTGCAGATGTGAGTAGCATCTTAATATAGAGACTGCATGAATAACCTTGAATATCAAGTTAGCATACATGGTCTCACCAGGTAAAATCACAAACAGCTTACAAAAGTATGATGTTGCTCTGCCCTGATAGTTGGGTAGTATGCTACAAAACCCACAATAATACCAGTGGGGACTGGAGTTGTACAATTTGTAGGCTGCCACATTGGTCAACAGCGGCTATGTTTATGGTTAGCAGATTATTATTAATGTTGGAGTGACTATAAGTAACAACTCACTGTGAAAGCAGAACGGAATCTGAATACTAAAGCCTGCAACCAGCTTTAAAAAAGGAGTTGTACATTTATATAGTCATTGAGATGGACAGTTACTGTACACTTTAGAGAAGCCCCAGTAATGTGTAGCTTTGGAACATAACCGTTTGCTCTGGCAGCCCAAATGCAGTACTCAGAGAAGTCACCCATCTGACCCAATGACAAGAGTTTTGTTTTGTTATGTGGGCAAGTTAACTGGAGACATCCAAGATGAACTAGGGCGAGCTTCAATGGCTTCTCTCTGAATCTGCATACAAGCCTGGGAGGAGCTGAATAAGTACAGCTTAGAAGTAAGGTAGCAAAAAGGAAATGAGCTATGTTGTAGGCAAAAATACGTTGGTTTGATCTACAAGCACTGCTTTCCTTACCTCTTAATTGCCCATAGTTTAGGAGACTGTCCAGATTTTTGCCTCATATTGTCGGTCTGTGCATCATACAATTTGTAGTTTTCTGACAAATCATCAAAAATTGAAGTCCCTTCTTTCGGCTTTTCCCGGTTAGGGGTCGCCACAGCAGCTCACCTGGCTAATGGCTCATGATTGGTAGTGGAGTTTTACAGTGACGAGTTGCCAGCCCAGCACTCAACCTTCCACTGAAGGTGTACACATGCACGCATTCATGCCTAGGGCCAGTTTAGAATATCCAATCCACCTATAGAATGTCTTAGGATTTGGGAGGAAACAGGAGCACCCAGAGGAAACCCACGCAACCACAGGGAGGATATGCAAACTCCACACAGAAGGCACCCCAGCAGAGAATCGAACCAGAGAACCTCTTGCTGTGAGGCGGCAAAGCTAACTGCTGCACCACTGTAACCGCTCATCAAAAATTAGGGTCACTGAATAATGAAAATGGTTTGAGATTCAAAGTTCATATCATTCAAAACAATGCAGTTAGTACAAAATCTTTTACTTTAGCTACTTTCAAAGCTTTAAGAGCAATATCTAAGATCTGTCCTTAATTTGGTACTTTTGTCCTCCAGGTATTTTTGGCTTTGTCTAGCATTGTTGTACTAAGAAGTTGAAAGCTATGCTGTTTCCAGTTAGTGTGACCGAGGAAGTTAAACAGTCTAAATCTCCAGTTTCACTCATTAAAATAAACATTTGTGGTGAATTATTTTTACTGGATTAGAAATGTTGTATAAACTGCCATCACAGCTACCTGTGTAGCCGAATCCTCAGAATGACACTTGCTCCGTTTCAATCCTATGCAAGTGCAACCATTATAGCTGTACAACCAACCCATGAACAGGAAAAAGGAAAGACAGTAAGCTACATGGCAACTCTAATCTCATTTGTCTTCTCTTGGGTACAGATTTGTGAGTAGCATGCATTTTTGTAGACTAATGACACATCACAGCATTGAAATACATACATGAATAACAATTTAGTGGAGGTCTTGACATAGCAGAATGCATTCATTTAGGGTTTATTTTTCTACAGCACATTTGACGGATAGTTGGATATTTTATCTGTCTCCGCTCTGAAATGGTTAACTAGTAGTCAAGGGCTGTAACAGTCCTTTCATATTAAATGGAGGCATTTTCTTTACAGAAAAACATGATGTGCAGAAGAGCTTTATGATTCATAGTAATTGCAAAGAGAAGCAGTTAATATAATTGTCCAGCTGAGCCCAGCAGGCTGAGTGCAGCAAAGAAGCATGTACTGTTATTCTGAGGTAGAGAGAGAGAGAATTTTTTAAGTGCAAGTTAAACAAATGCAGTATTTTAATAAAACAGCCACGCAGAACATTATAGTATAAACGAGATAAAATGCATACTGAATACATGTTTACAGAAATAGGATGTTTGATTCACTAAAGACCACCCATTTATTTACTTTTCATTTACAGCCTCTGGAACCTTTGATATCTTGCATTTAGATAAAAGGCTAAATAAATGTGCATCTCTGAATATGTCTCTGTTTTAGAGCACACCCACATGTGTGCTTGTGTGTCCACTCCTGCACACAGATCTATAAGCAAGCGATGTTTATAAATACAATAACTGATGTATTAAATGCACACTTTTGTTTTCACTATAGATGCACAATAATCCATGTTACAAATCTTTATTTGCAGTATTTTTACCTGGAGAGATTAACCTGGAAACTGTCACCTACATTGTGGTGGTCAAGAATATTGATAGCTTAAATTATAAGTGATCTATGGATCTGCAGGCCTGAATGCACAACTTAAGGACAATTTTCATATTATTCCAGTGCAGCTTAAAAGTGGCTGGCAGCTTCAGACTGAAAGCTTCCGGTTTGTTACAGCTTATCGCTTGCAGGCATCAGTGATAAATGGTTTCACTACATAATATTTGGCTTTTGAATTATTAACATAAAAAATGCTCAATGAAAAATGCATTTATTCAGAATTCCATTAATGAGTCATTTTTACAATAGCAGCACTTTCCATTGTTACTGGAAATCTGCTGATGTATGCTCTTGCTGTAAACTGAAATAGCTTCACACAATAGCACAGTCTCCCTTCCACCCCACTTATCTGTGGCTCCAAATGCTTGGCAGCAGGTGCCATATCTGACTGCTCACCCCATCTCTTCAGATAATTACTTCTACATATTGTCCTCCTTTCCCAGTCCAGACAACTCTTGAAGACCCTCCCAAACATCCAGCTCAGCACAGCTTCAAAAAAAAGAATGTCAAATCCTGATAGCAACTTCTTCCTGTTTACTTACTTCTGTGTATCATCACAAAGAAAATGCCCAGTACTTGGTTTTTCACTGTTACTCAGTCTACTACATTTCCATAATAAAGGGCTACCCTTTTCTACCACACATGCACTGCACAGCAAGTTTCTAATTTAGTACAGGTCCTGTAGTATTTATCTGCTCTCCTCTTAGATTCCTGTTTTTAGCTTTACCTTCCCAGTCTACTACCATCTCCTTACTTTGCAGTAAGGCAAAAAAACTTGCTTCTGCATTTCCTAGGCACCGACTTGTAATTGCAGTTTTGTTGCACATTTTCTGCCACACCACGATAGCCTCTCTCACATATTTCCATTTGCTCCATTACGATTCTCATCCACACCTGCTAATGTGATCCATCGGACTGATGGACCAAAATCAGTCTTTATTACGTACACACACCAGACTCCTGTTCTGACTGACCACCTCTTCTTAAACAGCAATTCATGAAACATGCTCAAGCAGTTAACCAACATGCAACATTCTGTTCCTATATGCATGCATTCTAAGTGTAAGCAAGCAGATGAGCTTACAGACCATACTGAAAATATGCATAAATGGCAGCATTGAAGTGTCGGCATTCAACAGAAATAATTCAGTTGGCAAGCATGCTGTAAATTAGATACTCCCAAGAAATTATAGTATGTCTACATGTGACAACTAATTTATTATGGCAACATGTAGTGAAAACAGCAACTATGTCCATTTAATACTGTACTAAAGCAATCAAAATCATTGCATCTTTCATAGCTGTGAGTTATGAACAAGCTGCTTTCTCTAGGCAAAGATGTGTGGCTCATACGTACTTACCAGATTATTGATTTGTGAGGATCTTTAGAAGGCCAGCCTTGCATACCCTATGGTAGTTTTTAGACCCTATATTTTGCATACAAATAATCGGGAGATGGGCTGAATAAAGATATGTTGTGACATTTACATGTTTTGCCTATACAGAGGGCTGAATTTGAAGTTACTCATGGTAACCATTTTAAATGTCGGAACCCGCCACAGCGAGTCCTGAAATGTGGAAAATTAATTGCCAAAAGAACAGACTTACATATACTAAATCTGAGATGCCATCTTTTGGAATATTCACTTTTCTCCAAGGTATGGCAATCTTGGAGCTGGTATACATAAGTTGGGGGGGGTTCCCACTACATGGGAGGTGTGGGGGGGGGGGCTTGCCCATCTGCAAGAAAGTTTTAAGGAGATGAGTTATTTTTCACAATTTCCTCTTCTCCTGCAATTTCAATCTTTTTTTTTGGGGGGGGGGGTGCTCATCAGCACTTAGCATTTCAAGTGCCAACATTTTATCTGGGGTCCATTACTCATCCAGTCAACCAAATTACATTGATTAAGAGAAGTAACCTGGTGAGTCGAAGACAGTTCCACAGTAGCAGTGTTCTGTGGATAAAATTTAGTAACAACTCTCTCTCTCTCCAACATGTTCTATTTTGCAAAAGAAATTGAGATTCCTTGAGTGGGTGTTTATTAGACTTGCAGTCTTGGGAATTCCTCCCCAACCACCTATTGGAACTGCAATTTCTCTTCTCCAACTTTAGAGCAGAACTTAAAAATTCATCCACACCAAATCAGACTGTACCTGCCACAAAAAAGGCCACATGACATAAGGAACTTCCAAACTCTAGCCTTAATGTTCAACTACTAACACCTACAAACTCCCCCACCATTATTACCAGACAGCAATTCTACCATGATGCAAATAGGAAATATAATCATGTGAATAGCAACAGTTGCATTTCTCTCAGCTACATCTTTTAATTCTGTACAGTTTATGTTGTATATTATTTTCTGCTCCACTTTTGATATGTACAGCTTACTGTTCTCTTTCTTGTTCATAGGGTCATAGAAAGTTACTGAACTATTGGCCCCCCGAGGCCCTTACAAGCCTAGCCAAGAATTTAGCCCATGTCCCAACAAGTCAGCACTTGATGACCCTGTCCAGCAGGGACACAAGTGGAATCCCAGGGGTGTATTTTCTGTTCCCCATCCAGTTATCCAGGTTGCACTTAAAAAGGGTTAATGAGGTAACTGTGCTTGATGTCAATAGGGAGTCTAGTCCACAGATGGGGGGGGAGGTCTCTGGGAGACAAATCTGTCCTGCCAACAAGTCCTATTGATGTCACAGAACAGATTGAGGTCACGTGTGTGGGTTACTAGAGTGGAGTTTGACTAGTGGATATGCAGCTATCCCACCAAGGTGGAGTCTGAGATTGCTTTGCATGCCAGGCAGAGGTCACCTCTGAGGAGTCTGTACGAGACTGAGTAGAGGGACATGGCCTTTAGCCCATCTGTGTAGGGTAGATGTTGGAGGCCCTGAATTCTTCTGGTGAGGAACCTCTGTGGTCTCTCCAGCTGCTCAATGTGCTTTATGAGGTACATGCCAAAAGGGGAATTAGTCAATAATAGGTCTTATAAGGCAAGAATATAGGGGCATTATGACCTCTTTGTCCCCTGGATGAGATACCCTTACTAATGGGGTTGGGCCATGTAAAAAGCATTCCATACAACGGAGACAATATGGTGGTCAAAGTCAATTTCATATCAACCTGGATGCCCAAGTCCCTCACAACTGATGACATGTGATGGTTTGTGGGGATGTGTCTCTCCTCAAAAGGGATGAAGATGCAATTTTTGGCATTCAGTTTGAGGCCATGTTTCTGGCACCAGTCATTTGTTTGGGTGAGACTCTCTTGATGGATGGCCACATCACTAGGGGAATTGAGGACAGTGCCCAGCTTGCAGCCATCTACAACCTTGGTCAGCCATAACCCACTGGTTTTGGCCTGCAACTTAGAAAAGCACATCTCAAACAACAGAAGTCCCAAGACAGATCCCTGGCATATACCGCTTATTACGGGTCTACTGCTTAAGGTGGCTTTGCCTATTTTGACTAGGTGGGCTCCATCAGTGAGCCAGTTTGCTACCCATCTGGTAACATATGGATTGATGCCTAGTTGAGATAGTTTATTATAATCAAATGGGGAATAGTATTGAAGGCTTTGGCCAGGTCAAGGTAGGTGGTGTGGACCATCTTCCCCTTGTCTATAGCTTTGGTGAATATCAAAGAAGTTGATCAGATTTAACAGGCATGACTTCCCCTTGATGAAACCAAACTGTGTGGGATAGAGTTTGAAGGTTACCAATGTCCTTGTTAATGAAGTCCATGATAATCTGCTCCATGGCCTTGCAGATTAGGCTAGTTAGGCTGATGGATCTATAATTTCCTCAGTTGGACACTCCACCTTTGTGCAAAGGGATGATCTTTACTGACCTCCACTTGGCTGGGATGAAATTGGTACTCGAGCTTTGGTTGAATAGTGTGCCTAATGGTGCTGCAAGTTTTTCTGTAGGATACAGCCTAGGATGTTATCAGGTCCCATGGAGGCTGTATTTTTGTCTTTGAGAGGGCGGTGATGACTTGCTCCCTAGAGATAAGGGGAGGGGGCAGGTGCTCGGGGTCTCCTGATTTACTGACTGGGGGGGGGGGGGTAACAGAGGAGTGATGTTTTCACTGAACCTGTCTACCAGCAGGTTGGCTACATCTTCGGTATTTGTGCATGTGATGTCCTTGACCACCATTTCTGAGTAGATCTGAATGCTTCTTTTGAGATGGCAGACGTGTGAAGAAGGCCTTATGATTGTCTTTAGAAGATGTGGCCAGTTTGGATTTGAAGTTTGCTTTGGAGGATTTCACCAGCACTCTTATTTGCTTGTTCAGGATAAGGAGAGATTGATTCGAATTAGGCAACTGCTCCTTCTTGGCCCTGGACAACAAATTTTTCATTCTATTACAGAGTTTAATTATCACCGATGTCCACCAGACAGGTTTACTCTTCCTTGAGGAGGAGGATTTTGTTCCATCTGGTATTCCTGATTCCATGCAGCTATATAAATGCTCGAATAGAATGCTGGTGTAGGTTTGGACATATGTGCCATCTCCTATAGATGGGGGTGTGGGCTGTGAAGCTGTTTATACCTCCCCTCAGGAGGTTGTAATCAGATTTGGAGAAGTTTTTTTTTGTTTGACCCTAGCTGTGGGGGGGGGGGGGGGTTGACTTCAAAAGTGACCACTTTGTGATCAGATCTTACCAAGGAGGATGACACTGTAGGGATGCAGCAGTTGTTACTCGCATTGGTTAATACCAAGTCAAGATATTTTCACCTCTTGTGGGGGTGCCGACCAGCTGTTCCAAGGCATTTGCATGGAAGAAATGAAGGAATCTCTGGGCATTTGTGTATTGCATGAGTAGTTCTTCTAATTTATGGTTGGATAGTTAAAGTCGCCCAGGATCAGTGTAAAGTGTTGAGTCTTGAGAGATTTAAAAAGGTCCAGATAGGTGGAGTAGCATCTTGAGTCAAATTCAGGAGGCTGTAGCTAGCTATGATATGAATAGGGGTTTTTGTCAATGGTTAACTGCACCTGGAGTGTCTCCGGTCTGTTATACTGTTTGACCAGCCTGGAGGGGTGTACATCTAATATATATTGCAACTTTGCTTTGCCTTTCAGCTTTTCCCAGTTAGGGGTCGTCACAGCTGAACTCTTGTCTGCTAATGACTAGTAGTGGATTTTTACGGTGCAGAGTTGCCAGCATGACGCCCAACCTTCAAAGAAGGCACACCCATTCATGCACATACCTACCTGCATATCTTTAAATGTCACTCGACAGCAGGAAGGACATGAAGACTCCATAAAAGACCGTCCAGCAAAGAATCGAACGGGAGAACCGTTTGCTGTGTGAGGTGACAACAATGCTAACCGCTGCACCACCATGGCCCTCCACCTCCTTTTATTTGTTGCCCACTGTTTGGAGTCTGAATGTATGATAGGATGAGTAACCTGGTATGGCTGGGGTGCTCTCAGCAGCTTTGAACCAGGTTTCTGTGACTCCACAAATGTCAGCATCTTCCAGGGTTAATAATGCTTGCAATGAGTGCAGTTTCATGTTTAGTCTCCTAACGTTTAGCAACATAACCTTTAATTTGCATTTTCATGAAATTTTCATGTTGGTAGTTTTGACCTCATGGTGTTGTCTAAAAAAGGCACTATGAGGGAGGCAAGACCCTATGCCAGAAGCCTCAAGCCCAAGGGAGACAGATGCAGGCCATCTGTGGCAAAGCATTGTGGTTTGTTAATCATGTCTTCCCAGGCTGTCATGTACTGGATCCCCTTGGAATGACAACAGAAACTAAGCCAATTGTTAATGTTGATAATTTTCTGTTTGTATTGAGGCATCATTCTGGGTGATGGTAGAATACTACTTAGGCTAGGAACATACCTGCCTAGGACACATTCAATGAGCTCGATCATGTCTCTCTTCATATAGTCCAGGGTGGCATGTCTCAAGTCATTCACACCAACATGTACTACGACAGAATCCTAACAGTATCTGTTGTTGAGAGACTTGAGACCATGGGTGATATGGTAGATTCTGGCACCTGACAAACTACTATCCATGGCTTTCTCCTTATCCAACCTGGTGAGGGGCACATCTGTGTATCTCACAATGGAGTCTCTTATGACTAACATGTTGGGTTTATGTTTAGGCCTTAGTGGCTGTGAGATACAGGTGTGTGGACTGTGTGTGGTGTGTGGTGTGTGGTGTGGTGGGAAGTAGAGTTCACATGTGTTTTTGCCTCGCAAGCCTCTTTTGTTTGGGTATATTTTTGTTGAGGACCTCCGCATATGTGGATGTGTGCTGTGTAGGTGTGGAGTTTGTGTTGACAACCTTTGCAGTGCCAGATATACTGGCTTGTAAAGGAAAAAGCATAGACCCTAGGCTCTTAATGTAATTGCATCTCTCAAAAATTCGGTTCCTAAGTGAAGTAGTAGAGGGCTGCTTGTGTACACAAGGCAGTTGTTACACTGTCTCAGGATGTCCATATCAACCACACTGGCAGAAGAAAACGTAGGAAATTGTCCATCCATATTTGTCAGAATCCGAGGAAGAGAGGCAAGAGGGTAAAGGGTGGAAAGTCTAAGAGTAATACTGCTAGCTGATCACACAAGTGCTACTAAGGGAAAATTTGCAGCTGGAATACCACAAAAAATAGAATATTCTAGTAACAGAGAAATCTAGCAAATCCTGCTAGTCCCTGCTTTCTTTACCAATCACCCTGTGCCAGACAAGGTCCAGGTAGCCCTGCTACTCTCACTAGTAGAGGAGATAGGCCCCTACTAACACAAGATGTCTGACAGAAACACAGAAGGCAAACACAAGATGGCTATCAGAAATACAGAAGGCAAAAAAAAAAAAAAAAAAAAAAAAGCTCTGGATGCAGCATACCTGTATCCAGACTGCTACTCAATTTAAGGGTTAAGAACACAGTAAAACTCACAATAAAAGAACAGATTAACCACTTAGAGACAAACAGAACTAGCAGTATACAAAATGCAGTTAAACAGTAATGAATTGGACTAAATAACAATGAAATACAGTAAAACAGTAATGAAATGCAGGTAATCAGTAAATTGCTATAAAACAGTACAAATGTGATAAATTAGCTCAAAATCACAACAGTAAAACAACACAAATGAAGCGGAAATTCAGTAGAATACTGTCATCAATTTAATAAGGCTACCGACAAGCAGTAACAAATGCGGCAAGCTACTGGCAAGCAGTAACAAATGCGGCAAACTAAATGCAGTTGAATACCTAAGCCCAAGCAGCAAAATGAAGTAGGAAGAGACAGAAGATAATTCAAGGTTAAGAAGCTAAAGGGGTGGGCCTTCACAACTGATCACACTTGTACTCAGTAGAATGAGTGGATGCAATGTGACTGAGTGTCCAATATCAAATGTATAGTAGAGGCAGGCAACTTAAATGCCACCAAGGTTTAAGACTACAACAGTTGGGCAGTTGGGTGGGAATACAAGATTAGAAGAGAGGTAAGGACTGAATTCACTACGCCTAAAAAACAGTTACACAGTTTAAACAGGTATGCAGCAAATATTGTTTTAGTTAATCAGAAGTGGAGAAAACAGTTGAAAATAAGCACTTATTTTTTGTAGTCAGTTTGTAAACTATTTCACCCAGATACTGCATTCAAATGGTCAGCTGTAATCAGCACGCCACTGCAGTAATTAAATACAAAATAAAATAAAACTAGGTCTGATGAAACAGGGTCTGTAGAAGCTCTATATGCAAGGCAGAGGTCACCTCTCAGTAGTCTGTAAGATACTATGAAGACAGATAAGGGTTTCAAGATGGTCTCATAGCTTTTATGCTTTAGACGCTTGATTTTATTTTTTAATTTTTTAGTGAGAAAGCTTTGTAGTTGTTCTAGTTGTGACATGTTTGGAAAGTAAATTAGATATTCAATGATCAACTTAAAGAGGTTTGAGTACAGTGGAACAATTACATCTCTGAATCTGGGCACAACAGCTTTATATACAAGCTGTAGAATAAAAAGGACTTCCTTACAACAGTGGATAAATGGTGATCAAAAGACTGTTCACTGCCAGCAGAAGTTCCAAGATCCCGGACTATGGTATTCATTTTCAGATATACATTATCAATATGATGGATACTGGAGGGCAGGGGTGTCATGCTTGCTGAAGGGTGCAATTATACATTTTTTGTCATTTAGTTTTAATCCATGGTTTTAACACCAGCTATTTGTTTGGGACAGGCCCTCTTGGAGGATCTTGATGTCCTTTGGGAAGTTTATGATGGCATCAAGTTTAAAGTCATTTGCAAATGTGGTCAGCCACAAATCCTTGACATTAATTTTGACCTCCGAGATGTAAATACCAAAGAGGAGTGGCCCAAGAACCGAACCCTTGGGTACAACATTAGTGTTCAGTATTTTGGAGGAGGTATAACTACCCATCCAAACTTTAAGGGCTATACTTGTGAACCAATCTGCTGTCCAATAAGACACATATGAATGGACATTTAACTTGGAGAGCTTATCTAGGATACTAGAGTGTGGAATGGTTTTGAACACCTTAGCAAGATCTAAATTTGAATTGTGTGTGGTGTTGCCTACATCAATTGCTTTAGTAACTTTTTTCAGAGAAGTCAACCAGATTACTTTGGTACAACCTGCTCTTGCAGTATTCAAACTGAAATGAGTCAAGTCTGTAAGTTAGTTATATCCTTGTATATTCATTCCAAAATGATCCTTTGCTTCTTCTTACAGGTGAGAAAGGCCAGGCTTATGGATCTATAATTACACAGCTCACTGAATCCCCACCACTGTGCAAAGAAATGACTGTTGTTGTCCTGTTTTATTTGATGTGAAATCTTCCACCTGCATCTGCCTATTATGTGATCCTAAGTAAGGCACTTTCAGACATGTTGCTGTCCAGTGAATCTACATGGGTAACAAATGACCAAAAATAATTGTTTCTTGTATTCAGTGGAAGACAATACATCATTCCCTTACTTATTCTCACAGATAAAATACAAAATTTAATGTGTTAGCTACAAACAATCAATGGACTAAGCAAATTTATGTTTCTGACTAGAGTATGTTGTCAGTCATCCATTTCACATCAGTGAGTTCTCAAATAAAATTCATGCATGTGTATCAGATTTAATCTTACAGTTTTGTGGGACTACTAACAGATGACGTGACTGGGCCTGTAGCAGAAGTAGTGCAAGAAATAGAGGCAAAAGCAGAATTAATGGAATAAGATTCATCCCAAAGTAGCCAAAGCAAAAGACTCACATAGTGCACTCGGGTGGCTTCGAATGAAGTGAACAGCATAAACACCTCTTCATAAAACAAGTGGTTGGGTCTCAAATCCTCAGTGTAGCCAAGCATAAAAAAGTAAAATCTCACTGAAAGGTAAACACTAGTGGCTGACAAAAAACATAGGAACATCAAAATAGTATCACAATAATTGTCATGGACTCTGGATATTAATGACAAAAAACTTGTATTCAATAAAAAATGCACACAATAAAAGAGCACAAATGGTTAAGCACTTTCATCGCAAGCCTTGGGATTTCTTCACAAACACAATTTAGAAAAATAAGTCTTTAAATACCAAGTTTGAATAATGAAAAAAACAATCATTTGTACCAGTCAATTAACATTTTCAAATTAAAAAATGGAATAACAAAACACTGCACTGATACATTATCTAACATTGCAGCATCCTAAAGAGTGTTCTTATAAAATACATTTGTATAATTTAAAAAAAAATAAATATTTATTAAACTGTTGAATTGCTTACAATATTGAAAAAATAATACTGATGAAAAATATGAATGAAAAAATGTAAAGCATTTAAACAAGACATTTGAAAAATGCATTTAAAAGAAACGTGTAGTTGAGTTGAACTCCCCTGATATTAAAGTTTGGCTGCTGTATATTTCAAAATGGGGGCTATGGAAGTATATTCATTTAAACCTGGTAAGGTTGCAGAATTTAGTCTCAGCTGCCAAATTAACTCTTTCTCCAATTCTGTCTCCCATGCACCCCCTAGAGGAAAAAGGAACTGTTTTCCAGGATGCTAAACTGAAACCTGGTGTAAGATAAACCAAAGAACACTTGAATAATGAATTGTTGGTGTTTTTCTTTTTAATAGCATACAAATGTTCATAAATTCTTCCACATAATTGTCTTAGTCTTTCCAATGTAAAAATTACCGCATCCATCACAAATAGCAAGGCATACCACAAACTTAGAGGCAGAGTTCCTGTCTCCTAGCAAAATTTCTGTAGTGGGTGACCCTACCAGGACCTTGTTCTTAAGTAAAATATAGCGACACTGGTTACAGGCACCGCAAAGCTTGGTGCCAGTACCTTTCCGCCTAAAATGATCTTTTTTAGAATTTTCATGTAAATTTTTAAAGTTTCTACCAGTTTTGCAAACATGGGTGCATCTCCTAGATTTGTAATCTCTAAGTTCCCCTTAAAATTATACAAATTCTTTATTATATTTTTTATTTCCCTAGGGTGAGAACCATAACAAACCTCTCAACCTGGAAACATCAAAAGTCTGGACAAAGACCTGTGAAAAATAGGTAGAAATCTGTACGCTGTTTAGCATAAAATGTGCATACATAATTATGTAACCCCACCCTCTAAAATGGAATTGTGGGATACCAACTTTCAAACACAAACTGAAGAACAGACAACTAAAATATGACCACAGAGTCTCCCCGTAGCCATTCCAATGTCCCATTACTTGATTATTTCACCCCAGTTATCAGAAACACTAATGTGCAGACTGCTTCACTTCTACAATGATTATTTGGATTTCATTTAAAACTTTTATTTTACATTTTATAGCACAAACACTAATAGACTTCTGGTAAACAAAGTAATACAGTCTCACAATGAAACAGACTTAACATTAAAACTTCTCTGCCCTTGAAACTCACATTCATTGAAACAGCACTGAAACCCACATTCAAAGAAAATGCATCTGGCTGGTGGCAGATAAAGATTACCTGTGGGCTGTTTTCATATCACAGGCCCCTTGCACATGAAACATACACATGTTCTTTGATAAACATTCCAATTATATTCCTTGTGTAACACACCACACTTGTTTGAGCGCATTTTAAATTTATTGTTTTGAACATTTTTCCAGTAAGCAATGAAACAAAATGCATTAACCAATAATGACAAAACTGCCCAGTTCAGAACATCTCCATCTTAAAAGTCTACTCAAACGTCTATAATCTACCAGTATCAGTACATATGCACAATCTCTACAGAAGTAACGTCACCTAAATAATTCGACAATAAAGAGATCTGTAACTAATGAAGAGGTTTCCACTAGCAAACAACTTTATATTTCATTGTTTCGCCTACAAGTAAAGTGCCTGTTGCCCCTGAAAACTAAATTGCCTATGTTACATTAAAAATGATAAGCTAGTAAGATTTCAATAGGGAATGGATGGCAAACTGATAACAGGTTCATAGTTTCTAGGTATCTCTGCCAAAGTATCTACCCCCCCCTCCTTTAAAAGTACAACAGTACAGCATCAGTAATCCATCTACGTACTATGGGAGTAAAATCCACAGCTTTCGGCAGCAAAAGCAAGAATACTACCTGTTGTGCTACTAACAATACAAGCAGACTTTGCATAAGCATCAGTAAACTTATCTTTCCCTGAAGAACTGTACAGCAGAAGAAATCAGGAAAAAGCCAAAATTTACTGGGGAGGGGGAGAAAGACCCAAAACCGACAGGGACACATTTTAAACATTGCTTGCATAATCTTAGAAGGTTGCTAGAATAAAATGCTATTACACCATGCGTTTCCGGAAAGATAGGAAGACTGAAACTTATATGGCTATCATTTAGTGAATTCAGTTCTCACTGAATTTGCCAGAAAACCACAGATTTTTTTTTTATTTAACATTTGTTTACTGGGAAAGTCCAACTTTGAACAAAGCCAATTTTCAGCAGAGACCTGGTGACAAATGCTTCAGATGGAGGTCTTTGTACTGTGGGAAGAAATCGGAGCAGCCAGAGGAAACCCACACAAATGCAGGGAGGACATACAGACTCTGCACAGAAGACACTTCAGCTGAAAATCAAACCAGATAAACTCTTGCTGTGAGGTGACAATGCTACCACTGCATCATCCAAATTTTAAGAGGAACAGACAAAAGTAAGAGCCAAACTTTTCAGACATTCTGTGAAAATGTGTACTATTAACAGCTATAACTCCTTCAATCAGAAGTGGTGGTATGGGTAGAGAACTCAGCCTCTTGCTTCTTGTACCTAAGGTACAGAGATGAAGCCTGAGTAACCCTAACCACCAGTTATACATAACTGGGGCATTTTACTTACACACGCACACCAAAAGTCAGCTAAAAGATATGCAGCAATAGTGACCTCCAACTATATGCCTAACATCACTAAAAGACATGTGTGATCAGAATATCAAGTTAGTCAATGTCAGCTATATGTAGCTATATCAAATGCAATTGCATGTGATCAGAAAGAATGGAACAGCCCTGTTCTATATATATGTTTTATATAGCAGCAGTACATAAAACCCAGAATTCAAATACCGCAATAATAAATGGAACCATCATCAGTAAATGCAGCAGAATAAAATGTCTTGCTCCTAATAGCTAGAATTACATCCAAGAGCTAGTTACACCCCTTGAGCCCTCAGCCAATTCCAATAGGCTGGCAGGCTGCTCACGTAGCTGACATTGCACATGCCTCTACATGTGATGACATCAACAGAAAATTGTGGAAATAAAAAAAAAAAAAAAAAGACGGGGAATTCAGGAATAAAGAGGGCCACTCAGGAGTTCATAGCACCCCATTATTTGGACCTTAAAACCAGTAAATGCCGAGGAATTCAGTATGGTTGAGAGGTATGAGCCATATGAAATCACCATAGAATTTGTGAAACTGGCACTTCCCGTAATGTTCCTAGATAATATGTAATTATCTGTGCCATCTGTCCCCATTAGGGCTTTGTATTTATTGCCTCATCCATTGCTTATAGACACAAACACTTCTGCCTACAAACTTTCCCTTAGTACACTGCTGGCACTCCATCAGTGAGTTCTTGCAATTATCCCTCATTGACAGGTGAAACATTCAGCGAAGCTCCTGAGGTACCAAAACAGATCCTGCCCATTAGCCCTTTGCATTTTTTGTCCACTTCTCATGACCTATACTTTAACTGGTCCTTCCTGTCCTCTCCTTGTTTTCTGACCACATCAACTTACCTAGCATTATGGACGTACAATTGCCTACAGTTTCTCCAACTAGCCTGGTTGACATGGGGATCCTGAGGCAATATAACACTGTCAACCAACTTCTTCTAGTCCACAGAAATTCATTATGTGAGAGATGCATCTATATCAAGAACATAGAATCCAGGCTCTCTCGCTCACCATTCAGTTCATCTGATACTAAGCAGGCTGTCAGCATGCACACCATACCTCACCTCCAGCATCTACCAAACCAACAACACATAAATGAACATGTGTCCAAGGACTTACAACAGGATAAATAAGTTAGAAGGTCCTAGCAACATTAACAGAATATTGAGACCTAACAAAATAAAAAGAATCAGGAGGCCCAGACATGATTTTAGCAGTCTGTTGTGCCTCCAATCAGCTGTTTCCCTGTAAAATTTATCACATCATAGTTTTCTAGAAATTTTGTAAATCTACAAAACTCTTGACCGATAGATAATAAAATCCTCATTATGCAAGATTTTGAAACCTATGAAACCAACATGAACAAAATATAAAAACTTTGGCCATGTGGATTGAAGATTCAACTTTTGCTAAATAAAGAAGATTTAGCAGTTAAATGAGAAGCACTGGATATATTCTGGTGGAAATAAAACACAAACATTAGAAAATTAAGATGCTGAGTGTGTACATTCCCCCTAAAGGTAAGAATGAGAATAGATGGACAGAGTTGCACAGGTAATAAGCAGCAATATGTCACTGGATGTAAAATTAAAATGAATACTTATTGGCGATTTTAATACACAGAGGCCACCTTACAACATGCATCAATTATTTAATAAGGAAAGCTGTCAGTCAGAAGATAAAGGGGTTTAGAGTTATGAACAGAATTTACTAAAACTACCTGAAAAGCCATCTGAAAATAGCAAATGGAGACAATGGCATGACAAATGGTGGTATGATGTCTACAACTCGAACAGAAACTGATAGTTTCCTCAAAGCATTAAGTGCCGATATAAAAACCATCAAAATCAAAGAAAATCCAGAGAAGCCAGGCAATAAATATGAAAATATAAAAGGAGTGAAAGTGAGACCCAGGTTTATGCCTTTAAAGGAAGCATTAAATAAATACCAAAATAAGATTTAAGGCAAGTAAACTTACTTTAAAATTACATAGAATTCATTGATGAAATTAGGAAAATTACATTGGCTATTCTGCATAAGAATATAAAGCAGAAAAACATAACCAAAAATAGGACATTCTTAGTTAGTTTAATAAAAATGTGAATGTCAGAAAACAGATGGTGTATGTAACCCAGGCAACTGAATGAATTCAAAAAGGACAACTACAGAAAAACAGTTATGAAAAGGGAGTTATAGAATGACAATAAGAAAAAAAAAAACAATTATAGCATTTGAAAAGAAGTGATGCTTGAGACAATTCTAAATAATGATAAATGATTTTAGAAAATGTCACATTGTCCAAATGAATACTTTCAAAAGTAAAGTCATCCTATAAGAATTATTATTATGTAAGCAATAAAGATAGTTTGTAATATTTCAAGAGCAAGTTCCAGACAGAAAAATTATATGAAGTGGGAGTCATCAAGAAAGATGTAAAGATCTTAAGGACAATTGATGATAAGCTTAAGACCATCTTAAACAAAATCATAAAGCAACTGAAGCAGAGGTTGGTGTACTGAATTAGCTATATAAAATACATACAGATAAACAGGCAAGCATGCTATCCTTTCTGCTTAAGGGAATAGAAAAGGTTAACAAATAGCCTTAATCTTGGAAAGTAGGTATATTAATTCCAGTATAAAAAAGGAAACAAGAAAACTCCAGCTATGTATTACCCCATAATGCTATTAAATGCACCAAAAAAGATGTTCTTGTCCTTTATTTTTGAAGACTAAAGAAATAAAGAAATGCTACAAACAGAAGTTTAAAACCTGCATTATTAAAATATAGAAAATAAATCAACAACTGCTTGGTTTTGCATTACATTTTCTAATATATAGGGTTAAGGAAAATTATTTACTGTTTTTATACATGTGGACACATCATCTCATAATGTAAACAGGACTTACCTGTTGCAGATCATGATACTCACATGCTTATCTATAGACATGGTAAAGTGTTTGGTGAGTTATACAATGATAACTGGGCCACAATGTAGGAGTATCAAGTAGAGAGTATTACACAGCCATTTAAAATAGGAAAGAGTTTAAGCAAGCCATATACAGACACCATAGCTGTATGTATGTGTGTGTGTGTGTATATATATATATATATATATATTCGGTGAAAAAACACTTTTGCGAAAGTGAGTGCGAGCGTTAACGTTTCGTTTAAACGTGTATTCGGTAAACAGTCCTAGAGACATATATATATATATATATATATATATATATATATATATATATAGACAGCAATACAGATGCATTTAAATTACAAATACAAGTGTCCAAACTTTAATATCTTGATAAGTTGACCTTACTTCCACTAAGTTACCAGGGAACAAGGAAGTAATTAGAAACCATAGAAATTTGATAATTAATTACATAAAAAACAATATTAATATTTAAGAGAGGGGGAAAAAAAGAATATAATTTATGGATAGGCAACAATGAAGTAGAACAAGTGGATACATTTAATTATTTAGGCCAAATATTTTTAGCTAACACTAGCTCAATGATGCTCTGGTCAGAATACTGTTTATAGAAATTCCTTGGGACATGGTATACCTGTGACATTTGAAAATTACATGTGGAAGGACCAATTCCCTCACAGATACAAGGTGGCATCCCATGATTCTTCCTAATCCTTAATTTGATTGTGTTTCCTTTGAATAACATATTCCACTAGAAACCTCCTTATGTGTCAATTCATTACTTCTTGTGTCTCAGCTCATTTCAGTTGCAAAAGTTCATACACATTATTTAAATCTGACAGAGAATACAGGGGGTGCAATGCACTTAAAAGCAATTAAGATTAAGAAATAAGATTGCGTTACGAGTATGGAAGTGATGTCTGGACTTTGGAACAAAAAGTTTTACAAAACAATTAACAGATTATTACAATGAATACAAAACATTCCTTCCCAATCCTATGCTTAAGGATCAAATTCAAAGTGCTCCAATAAAGTGCAGTTTTGGACAATGGCTGAAAATAAAAGTAAAAAAAAAGACTGAATTCAAATTAACCATGGAGTGAAATTTTCCCTAATAATGAAAAACGTCAGCTGAAATTTGATTGCATAAAAGATGCACAAAATATAATAAAATAAATGGATGTGAATATTTCAGAAAGTACCCTAATATTGAATAAAGAACACCTGTCTTATTCAAAAAGAATCAATACAAATAGAAAATTATTAACTAACAATTGGCTTAGTTTATGGCGTCATTCCAAGGGGATCCAGTAGCTGACAGCCTGAGAAGACATGATCAATAGGCCACGATCCTTTGCCATAGATGGCTTGCATCTGTCTCCCTTAGGCTTGAGTCTTCTGGCAAAGGCTTATGCCTCCTCCATAGTGCCTTTTTTAGGCAATGTATGAGATCAAAACTCCCAACATGAAAATTTCATCAAAAAGCAAATTAAAAGTCATGCTGCAGTCTAAACATGAAATTGCACTAATTTTTAACCCTGGAAGATGCTGACATTTGTGCAGTCACAGAAATCTGGTTCAAAGCTATGGACAGCTCCCCAGCCATACCAGGTTACTCATCCTATCATACATTTAGTCCCCAAACCGTGGGCAGCAAAGCAAAAGGAGGTGGAGTTGCAATATATATTAAAGACATACACACCTCCAGGCTGATCGAACAGTATGACACACAGGAGACACTCCAGGTGCAGTTAACCACTGACAAAACCCCTATTCAAATCATAGATAGCTACAGCCCCCAACATTGACTCAAGATGCCCACTCCACCTATCTGGACCTTTTTGAATCCATCAGGATGATACCCTTTAGCCGGATCCTGAGCAACTAACTATCCAACCATAGATTGGAAGAACTACTCATGCCAAAACACAAATGCCCAGAGATTCCTTGATTTCTTCAGTGAAAATGCCTTGGACCAGCTGGTCAACACCCTCACAAGATGTGATAATATCCTGGACTTCGTATTAACCAACATGAGTAACTAATGCAGCATCCCTACAGTGTCATCCTCCCTGGCAAGATCAGGCCACAAAGCAGTCATTTTTGAAGATACCATCTCTCACAACCCCCACCGCACCCCAGCTAAGGTCAAACAAAAAAACTTCAACATCCTCCCTTCACAGGGACTGGCACATATGTCCAAACCTACACCAAAGTACTATATGAGCATTTCATACCCCTCAACCTGTTAGTGCAATAAATCTGGACAAAGCCTGACAAAAGGAGGGTAACAAAGCTTAAACATAAGGACAGATTGTAAATATTGCTCTTATAAACGTATAATGTTGCAGAGTAATGGAGCTTGTATTAATATACATTTTCTGGAGGACTTGAAGTCTGAAACCCAGGTGTATTTCATTATTTAGTAACTTCAATCCTCAGATCATCCCAGTGGTTTCCCAGAAAATTACAATTTTTATGAGGAACAGACCACAATATGAGGCAAAAATCTGGACAGTTGAGATGTATGCAGCATTTATATAGCTGCATGGAATCAGGAATACCAGACAGGACAAAATCCTCCTCATCAAGGAAGAGTAAAGCTGTCTGGTGAACATCTGCAATAAACTCTATAATAATAGGAAATAATTGCTGTCCAGGACCAAGAAGGAGCAGGTACCTAATTTGAAGCAATCTCTCATAAACTTGAAGGAGCAAATGAGAGCAGTAGTGAAATCTTCCAAAGCAAACTGAGTCCAAACTGGTCACAGCTACTAAAGGCAATCATAAGGCCTTCTTTCACATATGCCCACAATCTCAAAGGAAGCACTCAGATCTGCTCAGAACTGGTGGTCAGGGCCATGGAATGGATCATGGACCTCATTAACAAGGACATTGGCAACCTCCAAACACTCAATCCCACACAGTTTGGTTTCTTCAAAGGGGGGTTCATGCCTGTTAAATTTGGTTGACTTCTCTGAGGCAGTCACCAAAGCCATGGATGAGGGCAAGACAGTGCACACCATCTACCTTGACTTGGCCAAAGCCTACCATACTATTCCCCACTCAGGTATAATATATAAACTCTCTCAACTAGGCATCAATCCGTATATTACCAGATGGGTAGCAAACTGGCTCACTGATAGAATCTACCTAATCAAAATAGGGGAAGCCACCTCAAGCAGTATACCCGTAATGAGTGGTGTACCCCTAGGATTGGTCTTGGGCCTCCGTTGTTTGGTATATACCTTTCTAAGGGGCAAGCCAAAACCAGTGGGCTATGGCTGATCAACTTTGCAGATGACTGCAAGCTCCCCTAGTGATGTGAACATCCTTCAAGAAGGTCTCACCCAAACAAACGACTTATATCAGAAACATGGCCTCAAACTGAATGCCAAAAAATGCATCATCATCTCCTTTGGGGAGTGTAACATCCTACAAATTATCACATTAATAACAAGGTCCTTAAGCACACAATCAGTCTTGTGGGACTTAGACAACCAGGTTGATAGTAAACTGACTTTTGACCACCATATTGCCTCAGTTGTACGGAAAGCTTTCTACATGGCCCATCTCATTAGTAAGGGTACTTCATCCAAGGACAAGGAAGTCATAACATCCCTGTATTCTTCCCTTATAAGACCATGGAGTACAATGCCCCTTTTGGGATGTATTTCAGAAATTATATGGAGCAGCCCGAGAGACTGCTGAGGTTCCTCACCAGGAGAATCCAGGGCCTTAAACATCCACCCTGCACAAATAGGCTAAAGGCCCTGTCCCTCTAGTCAGTCTCATACAGACTCCTCAGAGGTGACCTCTGTCTGGCATACAAAGCAATCTCAGACCCTGCCTTGATGGGACTTCTGCATATCCACAAGTCAAGCTCCACTCAAATAACCTGCATGCGTGACCTCAACCTGGTTTGATACATCAATAGGACTTGTTGGCGGGACAGATTTGTGTCCCAGACACTCCCCCTTCTGTAGAATAGACTCCCTCTCCACATCAAGCAGAGTTCCTCATTAACCCTTTTTAAGTGCAACCTGGATAACTAAATGGGGAACAGAAAATACACCCCCTGGGATTCCACCTGTGTGTCTGCTGGACAGGGGTATCAGGTGCCGACTTGTCAGAACATGGGCTAAATTCTTGGCTAGGCTTGTAAGGACCTCAGGGCCAATAGCCTAGTAACTTCCTATGATCCTACAAACACCTGTAAACAAAAAAATTAAAGATAAAGGGACATAGTTAAGGATCTATTGTAATAATGAACTGACACACAACAATGTTTGTAATGGGATATGTTACAACGTAGATATAAAATATAGTTTCTTAAATAAATCTGAAGTATTCAAAGGAAATATCATTGGATCAAGGATTAGGAAGAATCGTGAGATGCCACCTTGGATCTATGAGGACTTAGACGTTCCACATGCCACCATGGAATTTCTATAAACAGTATTCCGACCTGAACATCGGGTCTTAGTTGTGATAAAAAGTCAAAATTTCTGAAATTCTGTTTAGCATCTGGGACGGATTACTAATAGAAAATGTTTTCTTAATTTTTAAACAAAATTGTGCTTAATACACATCACAGCAATGTATTCATATTTTAAAGAATGTTAGAATAATCCAATGATTTTAACACATGGGTGAGAATGATTCTGAAATGTTTAAATTGTGAATGGTTACTCTGACATTAAAAATAAGAAACCATGTATTGATGCAGTAGAATGTTGATTGACTGACAAGATCTCCAACAAAATGAATTCCTTACTCAATTCGGGTTCCCTGGCTCTGATATTCTCTTCTCCTGATTTCTAAAAGTGTAAAGGAATATTATTTCCTTATTTATGTAATCTCTAATATCTCCCTCATACAGCAAAATTAATCAATCTGCTGAAGTAAGCCATCATCATCCCCGTATCCAAGTGGTCAATCTACAAATGCATCTGAGCATCAACCTCTCTCTTCTCAACACATACTAGGCATTTACTGGAAAAGGCAGTATATAATCAACTCACAGACATCCTCTGTCAATATAATGTATTCTCCCCCCACTGACATGAACTTATAATATGCACAAGTGCTCAAAAAGCCTTATACAATTTTAACAATGCCATTCTTACAAATGCAAACAAAGACAATTTACTGGTGCCTTTTTGCTGACTTCACCATAGTTTTAAGGAAACTAGGACAGTCACTTTATGACACTAGCCCACATTAAGTTGGTCCTAATTATTTTTTTTAAATAAGTACAACTAGAAATGTGCCAGAATCTTAAAGTGATATAAGTAGTGCTAATCCATGGGATTTCATCACATCATAGTCATTTTAAAGATCTGACTTATTACTTACAGAAAAGTGATGCACAAGCCCTTGTTTTGAAAATGCCTAAAGATTACCTGTTGTGGTCAGAGGTTCCCCTTGCATGGGGCAGCCCCAAAAGACAGCAGGGCCTGACACTTCTTAAAACAGCTACAGATGTATGTGCAGGAGACTAACCATGAAAAAACTAATAGAAAGTTCATAGAAATAACTGCAAAGAAAGATAACTGCTTTTAATTGCTGACTGTGGAGGTGCAACATGCAAACTGAGTCCCTGATGGAATCATTGTTGATTGCCTGCAATTAGCATATGCAAAATCATCTTATGAATACACTTTTGTTTGGGCATCATAGAAAAAGTACTGAAGAGATGCAGAGAAATCCATGAAATCAACAGAATGCACATATATCTGCAGGGACTAATGGAAAATCTTCTATTGGTTAGCCACAATGGCAAAATTAATAGATTACATGATAAAAATGAAACAGGTTAGACGCTGGCTTCAGATGGAATTTGCAGATAATCTGGGAGCAGCCCATTAGTTGATGCAGACGGGGTGTTTAGTTTATTGGGCAATTTATAAATGAGGGACAATGACAAAGATAAGAATTTTAGAAGGAAGATGTCAGTTGACTTATCTGTATTTGGCATGCATGCTACATATTTAGTTTAGGCAGCATTTAAGAAAAAAGTAATTGAATTCCATTATGACATACTAATACCGACAGTAGCAGGTCTATAGGTGTTTTTTCTCTCACTTATATAGTTCTGATATAGCTTACCCAAACTACTGAATAAGGTGCATAAATAATTTCTTTCCATTGTGAAGGCCTAGTTCCATTGAGCCAGGTGGCAAGAGACCTTGATGTTGTTGTAAATATCCCACATTAAATAACAGCATGGTATAACATGTTTTATTTCTATTACTAAGGGGCCTTAACTCTTCTTCTGGCTGGAAACATACTATTAAATGTGATTAACAAGATGATGTTAAATAAACAGTCTGCTTGGTTTATGACTATGAAATAAAGTAATAAATTAATTTATTCCAGGTTGATATGGGTGTAGTTGTAGATTCTCTCTTTCTTTTGTATTTCTTCTTTTATTTTTAATTAAAGAGTATTTCTGTCTTGATGTCATGTGGGTCCAAGAGGGAAAAGATTGTAAGGCGGCTTCTATAGCATTACAACATGATTAGATTTAACACTACTGCAATCTACTATTAGAATTTAGTCAAGGCACTCTTTGCTGTTGCTTACTGTCAGTCCAGGTACTGCAGGTAAACAGCTATGCGAGGCCAAAGAGTTGGATAATTACACATGTAAAGGGCTCTTTGGTAGACTTCCAAGCTTTATTGGGGTCTGCCAGGATTACCAGGTGCTTGATAATAGATGTTACCCAGCAGAGTATTTTCAAGATGAGTCTCTCCCAAAGCATTAGGAAGAATACAAATTCAGCACATAATGCTTCTTACATAGTAAATGTGATAAGTGGTTAAGCAATGCTCTAATTCAGCAAGTTTAAGTTTGTAAACAGTTATCCAGCTCTGAGGATTTGTGAATTTGTTATGAATCCTTATGGGTGTTTACATTTGCTAATTTAAAGCCACACAAAAAGAACAGATGTGATCTATGTGGTTGTAGTGTACATGGTTGGGCTAAGGTGGCCCACATTTTGGGTGAATGACAGTGTTATAAAGTTTAGAATGAAGGGGTTCCATAATCATTAGTGGGGAGATTTGACAATGACGATTCAAATATGTCTGCAATGGCTGCCAAGTATTTTTTCATTGCTCAAAAAAGAATTTCTTAACAGTAATTCTAGAGATCAGTTGGATTTTTATAAGTTCAAAAGAATTAGCATTTTTCTAGCCTACATTTAAAATAATTAGAAAAAAGATGGGAAGGTGAAAGAAATATTAATGAATTTAGAACAATGTTACATCAAGTTACAGCTCAGCATTAACCAACCCACTGAGTACAACTGGTTGAGAAATCAACCAGATGCAAAACTTTAATGCAAGTGTTTTTGGAAGTGGGATAAGCTTTTCACCACTACCTCGTACTTAAATATACCAGCTTCATAGTCACACAGAGGAAAAACCTCCCAAAACGAAAGGAAACACTTTTCATGCACAATAAGAAAACTGCACTGGCAGTGATTTCCTATGGAAAACAAATATTGCAGAGTTGAAGCTCACAGGCTTTTGTTTGGCAGATTACAGGCTTTACTAATTTACACCTGAAGAGCAGTAGAATGGTCTGAAATGGGCCGAAGGAACATACCCATTAGGAAATGCAAAATGCATACGGAAAACGGACTGCATGGAACCATATTACAGAGGGCTATACAGAATATCAATCAAAATATTAAATATGTGAAATAAGACACAAGAAGCTGTTTGTTTGATCATGAAAATGCTAACCTTATTCAGTTTCGAAATAAAGTTTTTATCTTACTAGTATTGTCATTGGAATTTCATTCTATATTTAAGGGCTGTGTTTCAGTGTCCATACTTTATTATGTATTTGTGGACTTTTTAACATTTCCCAATCGCCTTTCATATGCATTCTTGAGCTATCTCAAAACAGCATGCCTCAAAAAATAAATTACAGCTGCTACTTTACAAAAAATGTGGAGGAGTTTGATCTTTCCATAGCCATGGTGCCCATTAAGAACTCAAATCTCTTGTCTGGTAGATTTTTCTTGTACATCACTATATCCAAACAATTATCAGTGCAAAAAAGGTACTTTATGTTCTGTAAATTTATCAGCAATATTCATTTTAACCCACTGTTATCTTATTTGAAGACAAGCCAATTTCCAATAAAAACTAGCAGCCATCTGACAATTACTCTGCTAACAAAACTTCAAAACAATAAGTACCAAGGTGTCACAGAACAACTAATCAGTAAAAAAAAAAAGAAAAAAGAAAAAAGAAAAATCTAGCCAAGCTATACTTTTCACTGTGTGATCCCTTGAAACGTCTTGCATTAGAGGCAACTTGGAATACATGCAAATGACCCTGTAAGGACATCAGGTGTTTTAGTTATATGGCAATTCTGAATGTCCATGACATTTTCTGTCTGTTATGGACAAATTCAGGCCAATAAAGCCAAACCCCACTAGCTGTGGACATGCATGTTTTGGCCTTCTTATGACCTTGAAAATATATTCCAGTGATAATTTTAGACTGCATAGATAAATCATTATCACAATATAATATATTGCTTAGAAAGCCTCACAAAAATATTCTCCCAGTTATTCTTAACTTGTTTTGAAAGAATCAAATCCTTCTTTTAACTTGTAGATAAATTCTGAGTTACTTTAAATATTGTGATCACTTTATTTAAACCTTTTACTTTCAATGCCTGCCAAGAGGAGTTACTTCATTATTTACAACACAGTAAGTAATGGAATTGAGTATTCCTACTGTAAAGGCTATAACTTATGATCAACATCTTAAGGCAGTTTGCCAGAATGAAAAAGCTGCTGAAAGATAATAAATACAAAATTGTACCTTGACAGAATATATGGACCAAAAGTAATTAGCAACTGAGTTTATTTAGATTACAAAGAGAATATATAGAGAAAAAATGTACAAATGCTACCATCATTAAAAATGGTGAAGGGTTATACTGCTAAGCAACATAAATGATAAAAACAGCAGCAAATGATCAAATTTTGGAACAGTACTGCCTTGGTCAGGAAGATAATAAAGGACCAAAAAGAAAACGGATGAGGGTGAGGGGACAAGTAGTTAAAATGACAGAACTACACAGGAATCAAGGTTGGACATACGCTTAGAATGACAGAACAGAAAAAGAACAAGAACTACACAAATTAGGATATTAGACAGTATAGTTCAAATGGGTAAACACTGAAGGAAGGGAGGAAGGGGTATTTATGTAAGGAAAACAAATACAGGAAGAGGGAAACAAAGCACAGGGTTTTGAAAATGTTTGATTCGTAAGTGTGTGTGTTACTTGCCTTTTGGTTCACTGCCAATGGAATGCATAGTTCGATAAGTATCATTGTAAAAGTGAATTATATATATATATATATATATATATATATATATATATATATATATATATATATATATATATATATATATATATTAAATATAAATGACCCCATCTTTTGGACATATAGGATACCCGAGGTGATTGGAGTCTATGTATTGTATATAGGCCATAATGTACATCACCTCCATCACTAACACCAGGGATGATGCTTAGGACTTGCTCACGGTCTTCAGAGTGGGATCATGAAGAAGTTGTCTTGAACTGAATGAGGGGAGGGTGCACACACACCTATAGTTACTTTCTGCATTCCTCAAACTTTGATCAGATTGTTGAGCTGATCCGGCTACTGACAGTGTGCTAATAATGACAAAGGACTTTCATGTATAATACCAAACAAGAAGAGTTAAGTCAATCATGACAGCAGAGATTGCGGGCTTCAGCTATCTGGAGTTTTTCAAACAGAATATCTTCAACCCTTATCACGAGGAGAAAGAACGTGGTAAGGTAACAGTTCATTAAGGTCAAAACCCCACATGAGGGAAGTTACAGCTTTGTCTAACTATAATATCCGTGCACTGTAAATTGCCAAGAGCAAAGTCCCTGAGCATGCACAAATCATTTTGGATGCATACTGCTACCAGATGCCAAATCAGCTAGTAAAGGAAAGACCCTGATGCTCTTGCTTGCAACCACCATTGTTCACTTAATGATCACTCACAGAACTACAAAGAGGGAGTGAGCAGTCTGCAGCTGGAACTTGAATGACTGGGGTATGCGGAAAAAAGGAAGGAAACTATCAAAACTAATTCTTATTTGCAGAGAACGCATCCCTTCTTCCCTTGGATAGAAGTGGGGAGAACAGACTAGTGGTTACCCATACCAAGCTTTAATTGGAGGATAAACCCATTTAGTCTGTCTAGATCCAAAAGGGGTCTGATATCTCCAGTCTTAATTAGTAGCAAAAGATGATGGATTAAACTTTCCTCAATGACTGTCAGGGATATAATGGCTGGCTGACATTTTCCACAGAAAATCCTGAACATGGCACGGTATGCTGGGAAAAAAAAAAAAGGATTACTCTGTACAAGTTAGGTCCCCCTACAAATATAAATAAATTACAAAAAGCATTTAACAAAATCTGTCATCAACAATTATAGAAGTCATTACTGTAATTATAACATCACTAACATCCTACCAATAAACTTAAGACCAACTTTTTTTAATCTCGACCAGAACTTACAAATTACTGTTGAAAAACCATTGCCTCGCCTTGCCTTTCTACTAAATATTAACAATACAACCATAACCAGTACAACCCTTTAGAAATACTAAATTCACTGCTACTGCACTTAAGTGTTGAAAGATCCTTCTTTAAACGAGTGCCTACAGTCTGGAATTCCCTCCTCAGTGAAATCAGAAATAAACTGAACTCAATAGCTTTAGCTCTAAGAATGCAGCTATTTAACTCTGTCCAGCACAGCTGCTTTTAGCCTGTACAAACTCTTATACCCATCTATACCTCTGTAATACCCAGTACTTGGTGCAAACTCAATCTTTAGAATATTTCTAGACCTTACAAATGTCAACATTGTACTAAAATTAAATTTGCATACGTCATTCTTTAATTTTCACATTGTTGAAATATAAAATGAGACTATATGAATCTTTTAATTTCTATATAATGTATGTTTTTGTCTTTGTTACTAATTTTATTGTCTTTGGTCTGGTTCATAAATAAAATGGGGGCAACTCAGCAGTTCAGTAAAATTGTTAGCACATGTATGAACAAATAAACATAGAACAAAACCAAATAAGGAACAGAAAGGTAAATGGTAACCTTGAAATTATCATGACTGCCCTTCCCAGAATGTTAAGCAAGACAGGACACCAGACCAGAATGTGTAAAGAGATTCACCCTCTGGCTTCGCATGGTCTGAGGGCAGCCTGTGGAAGATTCAAGACCAATTTCGGCTGTCCTGAAAAGGTACCTCTCGATCACACTGACATTAGAATTTTCTCACATGCCCTTACTAATAAGGTTATTTGATTTTGGTGAAAGTATTGTTTCCAACAGCTCCCCTGTGGGCAATTGATGGTCTCGTTATAGAGCAAAAATAATACTCATAGCGAAGATAGTCTAGATCTTCTCTTTGGCTTTGATCTGGCTCTCAAGTTTTAGATCAGCCTGCAGGCGAATCCAAAATATAACAACCTTAAAGGATGCACTCTGTAAAAACTCACATACTGTTTTCCACAGGCAGTGCCATCCAGATTATTAGTCCCCCTCCTCCTTCAGGAACAAGGCTAAGGGTGCATAAAAACTCTTCCCTACCATATTCAGAGCCTTTACTCCTTGTCACAATGATGGAAGGTATAAACATAAGTAGGTTTCCATTTAAGGGTCACATCTAAAATAGTCTGGGCAGATACTGGAGATGACTAGTTAACTGGACAAATCCATCAGAAGGTATTACATCGGCGGTTTTAACTTTGAAGTACAGCACTTTGGTGATCCCAGCTGCAGTTTATCAAGTCCTTAAGCATTTGTGTTGCTGGTGATCGCACTAAAGGCATGCTTGAGACCTGGAAAGTTTGCTATAACCTTCTCTGGTGGGGAGCAGACTCTATATTGGGACCACCCACCCCATGCACATCATAGACAGGATCTATCTGAACTTTAGATCATCTGAAGAGGAAGGGAGTAGACATGCCTTCATCAAAATATTCAAACTAGACATTCTCAAACAGATCGAAGTCAGACAGGTACAGCTTTGACATTCTTTGTCTCTTTGCTTGAGGCTCCTTTTCCTCTTAAGAAGAGATTACCTTCAGGAGATGTTTATCACATAAGAAGGTGACCTTAGCTGGTGCTTGGGGCAGAACTGGTATGGAAGGTACCAAGCATTAAAGATGATGTGGGATTGTATGAAAGGCAATCAAATAAAGTGGGATAATTATAGAATAAAATTGAGCTGCCTGGTATGACTGAAGTGGCAGCAGACACCCATCAACATCCATCACTAACGCCTGAAAATGATACTGTTGAGAATGGCACTTCTGTATCCTGCACTTGGCATGACAATGACACATAGAATGTGTACTTCATAGACATTGTTGGCGTTTTGCTGCCTGTTACAGTGCTCCATGATTAACAGTGTGTTGGCCAGCATTTAATCCCTCCACCAGTGAGGCTGGTACATGATAGGCTAACATGACTACCACCACCTCCACTCATTGACCTAGTACCTAAAAAGGTAGCAGGATGAGCCAATGTTAGTGGGTCAGGCATAAACTTAGACAGATGAGAGTCCTTGACAAAGGCACCTCAGGAAGAGAAGGGCAGGTAGAAGCAGCAGCTCAATACAAACATATGGTAGCCACTGCCATTGAATCTCAATCAATATGGTGTACATCATAGGTTACTAGGCTAATGGCTCTGGGGCCCTTAAAATCCTAGCCAAGAGATTATCCCCAAAAAGAAACCTGTCAGCACCAGTTGCCCTTGTCAATGAGGGACACAGGTGGAACCCTTAGACATGCAGGTATTCCTCAGGGAAGGGCAGGGCTGAAAAAGCAGCTGGGATGTACTAATTTATCATATAGTGAGTAGGGGCTGAAAAAGAAGCTGGGGTGTACTAGTTTATCATACAGTGAGTAGGGGCTGACAGCAGTGCATGGGTAACATGCATGGGAAAACAAAGAGATACCGTCTAGGTAGGACAAATGACCAGATGCTGGTCTACAGCAGGGATCTGTGCCTGTACCACCAAGTCAGACAAAGAAGTGGTAGCTCCTAGGCTGGTTTCTCTGAGGCTGGACTAATGGTCTGAGGAAATTAACAGGGTGCAGATTCCTTTCTTTGTCCCAGTGAGAGTGGTGCTGATTCCCATCCTTTGTCTTCCTTTTTCCATTCTTTAGAGTGATAAGAAGAGCAGGAGATGAAATGAGAGGATTTGGCTTCATTGTTTTCCATTTCTTAGCAACATGGTGTGCCTCATCACTGAATCCCCTGGAAACATGGACCACTGCTTAATGTCATGAAACATCTTCCTTACTGATACAGCTCTGCCAGAATTACCTAGTACTGAACAGACAAGCTCAAAGTAAAAACATGTCCAGCAAAAAAACAAAAAACATGACTCTCGTACCTCTGAGAGACTATGCAGAAATGCATTTTTTGAAAAAAAACTTTTTAGGGGAAAAGTCCTCCTGCACTTCCCATCTGTGACACTGGGTGATGTGGCCTTCCCCAATTATTGCATGGATTACAGAACAGATCACTTTACACAAACAACAGAGAACAAGTCTCATTACATCACTGTAAAGGGACTCTGAGGTTAGAAAAAGACAGTATGTGTGGATGCTTGCTGAGCTGGGAACTACGTGCTAAAGTGCATCATCAGAGAACATTAGTTATACTCACTTCGAAGCATGAAAGTATGTATTCTAATTTTTAACAGTAACAAGGAGAGGCTAGGCAGTAAACTAACAGAAATTTTGATAGCAATTCCAGTCAGTAGTTTATCACTTTCATCCATAATAGGACGTCATCAGAACTACTGAAACATAAAACCAAAGACTTAAATACCCAATAAAAGTCACATGATACAAAGCATTAATTAATAAAAGAGATACAATCAAACAAACAAAAGTACAATATACAAATAAGATAAAATTCAACAACTGCAGTAAAACTAGATAAATAAGTATTACAAAGCTAAAATGGCACAAAATGTAAAATGACTATGCATACACTAACACTCCAAACATTTAAGGTTTAAAAGAGGGGTGATAGAGAAAATGTCATTTAAACCTAGCTCAGTCAAAGAATCGTGCCTAAGCTGCCATAACAATTCCTTAGCAAGTAAATGGTCCTCAATAATTCTTCCTCTGGCATCTCTCTTTAATTGTTCAATAATAAAATATTTAAAAATATGACTGGGTGATTTCTCTATATGTCTAAAAAGAGCATTAGCATCCTTACACTTGCCATCTCTTTCATGCTCATAAATCCTGTCTTTCAGCCCCCTAATAGTTTTTCCAATGTAGAAAGCTGGACACATTTGGCAACAGGCTACATAGATCAGTTAGCGTCACAATTGTATTTCCCTTTTACAAACAAAACTTGGCCATTCACTTCAAATGCATTGCCCATTAAGGTGTGCAAATTCTGCGATGACCACATTTAAACATACCTCTGACACCCGTGAGTGTCCCTCTCTAATAAATCTTTAAAGGCGGTGGTCTTACTTCTGTACACAATAGTAGGTTTGTCACCCAAATGTTTGTGTAACTGTGGATTGGAGGAAATAAATAACCCAGTTGCATCTAAGCACCTCAATACTGAAAGAATCCGAAGTGCAAGTCAAAATGCAAGGCTTAAAACATTTGTTTTTAGTAGTCACTACACTGGCAATAGTCGAATTATTCTGAGAGACTCCAAGCACAAAATGCTACAGACCAACAGGCTTTGCCCATCTCGGAGGATTTTTATCAACGACAAGGAGCAAAACCGAAGACTTTTCACAACTACAGGAGGAATGGTACGAAACAGAAACGTTAGACCTTTTTCTGGAGAACCAGTGCGTATCTGATTCGAACGATCTGGTTAAAAAGGTACAGAACAGCAATAATGACTTTACTATTTTTTAACCTTTCTCAGAAAAGATTTTGAAGTGGCCCATGCAGATCTACTAGCAAAAAGTTTTGATTTTGTCCCAGCAGCTAGACCTAGAGTGGGCCAAACACTTATTGATTTAAAACTATTTGTGTAGAAACTTAATTTATCTCTGCTGTTTGGAAGTAATGAACAGTGTTCAACACAAAATGTAGTTGATACTTTGCTTAAAAAGTCTAGTAAGTTTAATTCACTTGTGCATGGTTCTTTACTCACTTTTGAACAAGTATGTGCGAGCGACATTCGTAACATTATTAATAAACCCGTTCCTTTTTATTCTAATTTTGATATTAATGCAACTAAGCTTTTATATGATATATTTTATGATAAAACACTTCAAATCATGAAACCTGATAAAGGGGGAGGGGTAGTTATTATGGACCTGGTTGATTACAACAACAGGATGAATATGTTGTTGTTGACTGATGCTTATGAACAAATTTCTAGGAACAAATTGAATATTGCTTATGCTAAATTAGATGCTGATTTACTTGATATGTTATTCCAAGGTCAGATTAGTGTTGATGAATATGATTTTTTTTATACAAATGGCCAGTGGCGGCTGGATTTTTTGGACACCAAAAATTCATAAGGATATTCAAAATCCCCCTCTAAGACCTATTGTTGATTGCAATAGGTGCAAGACCTACTATTTTGCTAAATTCATTGATTATTGGTTAAAATCATCTGTGGGGTATTTACCACAGATTTTTCATGACTCCTGGGATTTTTTGAGTAAACTTTCTAACATACCTTGTAATCATAATCAGGATTGTTTATTAGTTACTATTGATGTGTGCAATCTTTATTCGGTCATCCCCCATTCTCAGGGTTTAAGGTGGTCTGAGGATATTTTATGTGACATACAAAAATTATCACAAGATCAAATTAATGTTATTAGTGCCCTTATGGAGATGGTCCTGTCCAATAACTATTTATTCTTTCAGGATCACCTTTTCAGACAAGTAAATGGGGTAGCAATAGGGGCAGCTTGTTCCCCCAGCTTTGCTAATTCACTCATGGTATATTGGCAGAAACATTACGTGTTTAATTCATCTTTTAGTGAAGCCTTTGTATTTTATACTCATTTTTTGGATGATATTTTTATTGCTTGGCAGGATAATTTAGATAAACTTAACATCTTTTTTGATTATATTAACTCCACTACTTCTTTTCTTAGATGTGTACACACTTTCAGTGTTGAAAAGGCTACATTTTTAGATGTGACAATTACTAAAGATTTGACAAATGGCTGTTTTGTTTCAAATATTTATTGAAAGCCTACATTTTCTAACAGCTACCTTCATTTTCAAAGTCATCACCCCTTACACAAAAAAAAGTCTGTTGTAAAGGGCCAGTTAGTGAGACAGGCAAGGAAGGTTTATGATACACAAGCATTTGAAATTGAATGTGATAAGCTCTTAAAAATGTTTGTGAAGCATGGTTACCCGATGGAGTTTTTGACTCCCGTTAGGGATGAGGTGGTTCAGAAGAGATTGAATGGCTTTTATTACCCCCTCTTGTATTATAATACTGACACACATGGGGTGGTTGCAAGGGATGACGCAACTATTCCTGGTAATAATTCAACTATTGCCAATGTAGTCTAGTCCTTTCTGTAGTGGAGGCCTTGAGTACAAAAATCAGTGTAAAACATCATATGAGCTACATTATCTACGCTTAATATAAATCAGCTAAATGTACTGTTACATATTAAAACTACTTTCAATGTATGTTTTACAATGATGCATGGAGAGGCCCTCATTTCTGAGGAGTGTCCAAACCTGTGGTGCAATCCTGCTGGAAGTTTTTCCAGAAAACATTATGCAGACAAGATAATGAGCAAGTCAGTATCATTAAAGCCACGTTTTTTTCCATCGGGGTGTTAAGTAGGTGACTATCACTGAGGAGAGAAAATAGAGGGGGCAGTGAAGGGTTACCGAATAGCTGGGTAACTTCAGCAGAGATGGTAAGGGAGACCGCTAGAAAGGTGCTTGGTGTGACATCTAGGCAGAGAAAGGAGGATAAGGAGACATGGTGGTGGAATGAGGAAGTACAGGAGAGTATACAGAGGAAGAGGCTGGTGAAGTGAGATTGTCAGAGAGATGAAGAAAGTAGACAGGAGTATAAGGAGATGAGGAGCATGGCAAAGAGAGGTGTTGAAGGCTAAGGATAAGGCATATGGAGAGTTGTATGAAGGGTTGGACACTAAGGAGGGAGAAAAGGACCTGTACCGATTGGCTAGACAGAGGGACCGAGCTGGGAAAGATTGGCAGCAGGTAAGGGTGATAATGGATAGTGAGGGAAACGTACTCACAAGCAAGGAAAGTGTGTTGAGTAGACGGAAAGAGTACTTTGAGGGGCTGATGAATGAAGAGAATAAGAGTGAGAGAAGGTTGGATGATGTGGGGATAGTTACTCCGGAAGTGAAACAGATTAGCAAGGAGGTAGTAAGGACAGCTATGAAGAGGATGAAGAATGGAAAGGCTGTTGTTCCAGATGACATACCAGTGGAAGCATGGAGGTGCTTAGGAGAAATGGCAGTGGAGTTTTTAACCAGATCGTTTAATGAAATCTTGGAAAGTCAGAGGATGCCTGAGGAATGGAGAAAGTGTTTTGGTACCGATTTTTAAGAATAAGGGTGATGTGCAGAGCTGTAGTAACTACAGAGGGATTAAACTGATCAGTCACAGCTTGAAGTTATGGGAAAGAGTAGTGGAAGCTAGGTTAAGAAGGGAGGTGATGATTAGTGATCAGCAGTATGGTTTCATGCTGGGTAAGAGCACTAAAGATGCGATGTTTGCTCTGAGAGTGTTGATGGAGAAATTTAGAGAAAGTCAGAAGGAGTTGCATTGTGTCTTTGTGGACTTGGAGAAAGCATATGACAGGGTGCCTAGAGAGGAGTTGTGGTACTGTAGAAGGAAGTCAAGAGTGCCAGAGACGTATGTAAGAGTGGTACAGGATATGTACGAGGGTAGTGGGACAGTGGTGAAGTCTGCAATGGGAGTGACAGATCCATTTAAGGTGGAGGTGGGATTACATCAAGGATCAGCTCTGAGCCCTTTCTTATTTGCAATGGTGATGGACAGGTTGACAGACGAGATCAGACAGGAGGCACCATGGACTATGATGTTTGCAGATGACATTGTGATCTGTAGTGAGAGTAGGGACCAGGTTGAGGAGACCCTGGAGAGGTGGAGATATGCTCTAGAGAGGAGAGGAATGAAGGTCAGCAGGACTAAGACAGAATATGTGGGTGTGAATGAGAGGGAGGATAGAGGAATGGTGAGGATGCAGGGAGTAGAGGTGGTGAAGGTGGATGAGTTTAAGTACTTGGATCAACAGTTCAGAGTAATGGTGAGTGTGGAAGAGAGGTGAAGAAGAGAGTACAGACAGGGTGAAATGGGTACCAGTAAGAGTGAAAGGGAAGGTCTACAAGATGGTAGTGAGACCAGCTACGTTGTATGGGTTGGAGACAGTGGCACTGACAAAAAGGCAGGAGTCAGAGCTGGAAGTGGCAGAGTTAAAGATGTTAAGATTTGCACTGTGTGTGATAAGGATGGACAGGATTAGGAATCCGAGAGGATCAGCTCAGGTTGGAGCTTTGGAGACAAAGTCAGAGAGGCAAGATTGCATTGGTTTGGACATGTGCTGAGGAGAGATGATGGGTATATTGGGAAGAGGATGTTAAGGATGGAGCTGCCAGGTAAGAGGAAAAGAGGAAGGCCTAAGATAAGGTTTATGGACATGGTGAGAAAGGACATGCAGTTAGTTGGTGTGACAGAGCAATATGCAGAGGACAGAAAGAAATGGAAACAGATGATCTGCTGTGGTGACCCCTAATGGGAACAGCCGAAAGAAAAGAGGTTACAGCCAGGCTATTGTTGATCAGTGAAGCAGTAAGTTATGTTGTCCTGTATCACAGCAAGGTAACTGTGAAACTTCTTTTGTTTAAGTTTCAGCAGGGTAGGCAACTCATAAATAAAAATGATCAGTTGTTTCATGTCCTTTCAGGAGTAACAGAGTCCTAATACTTGAAGCTTTTAGTATGCATTATAGAAATCATACAAAGAACAGCATGTAATTTCCTGTTCCTAAAATAGTTTGATTTACTGACCGTCTAGGGTACCTCGAGTACAAAGTCATCATTAAAAGTAATTGGCTCGATAGGAAACATCTGCATGTTGAAAAATTGGTTAGTTGCTGGTGTATGTAATATCCTAGGTACATTTATAACATTACCTCCGTGGAAGCACCATAAAGGACAGAAATTATAAGTAGGGACAAGCCATGTGGAAGTGATTTATCTCCACCAAAAACTACAATTTTTGTTTAGTGGCTTTTGCAGGTATCTATAAATGAACATTTACAAGAATAAACTCAAGCTTGTAGTTAGAGCTGTACAATATTAATATCTTAAAAGAGTCCGATGTCTTGTGTATGCATTTCTCCAGGACTGAACTGAGGCATAATACATAAAAAAAATAATAAAGGTATAAAATACACAGATAAATAAATAAATAAAAAACAGACTAGGAAGGAAAGAGAGCAATTTTAATGACCTTACACAAAAACAAACTTACTCACAAAATACAGTGCCTGTCCTTTCATCCCTCAAACAAGACATTTTTTTAACTAGTTCTTAATAGTTCACTTACAGACTTTTTTTTAATATAAAGTGCAGCTGCCATACTGATATTGTATATACTGAAGAGACATTGGGACCCAACATCAATCACTATGGGGAAATGTCAGTATGCGTTTTCTCTCATTTCATTCACTGGGTCCTTAGAATGTCATATAGCGTGTTATCCAGTTAATAGCCCCTGGTATGACATATAGGGCAACATAACAGGAAAGCGTTTTATAATGACTGATCTTATCAAAGACATTTAAAAGGTCAAGTAGAAGAGCTCCAGCTGTACTGTCTTCATCCAAGAATTATGAATTTAATAAATTTGATTAGAGTAGTGTCTAAGCCATGATGTTTATCCAGAACATCAATTGCACCTCCTGGCTAGATAGCTGCTCCTATGGAATAGACTCCTTTTTGCATATTAAGCAAAGAAGCTCCTCCTTGTCATTCTTGAGGCACTATCTGGACGTACAAACCATGAAACAATTCCTAGCAAAGTTTAATAGTTATAGCTTCTTCCAATATCTTGTAGGAGTGTAATACAATGGAGCCTAGATAGTACCTCAAGCAGTCCTTATACCCATATTTATGGATAGGCATTACCACTATTTTTTCCACAGGGAGAGAACACAGCTTTTTAATACACTTAGGAATGTTTCTGTTTGTGGTCTTGATCAGCAATTAGGTGATATTAGAGAATTCCCAATCAGTGTTCTCTCAGGAAGGCATGCAATGGATGTAACATGAGATTGTCACTCATTCACCTGGATTCTATAATCCATGTGGATGGATTCGACAGCTTTTGCAAGTACTAACTTATCATCTATATGTGGCTGCTATAGCTGGTCTTAGGCATAGGCCAACTACGTGGCGACCTAGCGAGCTGCTCTAGCTGGGTCACTTTTCCGGCATTTATTGGTTTTGTTTTTCAGTACATAAATGGTTTCTTTGAAATACATTGAACAAGTACAAGGAGAAAATGAAGAGCAAGACGAAGTGAGAAAAAGGAACAAAAAAGTCATCTGGATGGTGTAGGTAGACTAGGATGGGGGCACCGAGTGTTGTGGGAGGGGAGCACTGTTGACCCCTTTAGGCTAGGGCACCAATTGGCTAAAGGCCAGCCCTGGTGGCTGCTGGCTATTTAGTAGATTAAGTTACCCAGACAAACAAGAAGTTTAGTCTCTAACTGTATTTTAAAAATTATAATTTTGATTGCGTCATGTAGCTGTTTTGATATTTCTATAAACTCTGTAATAATCTGAATTTGCATAAACATGTTTCATTTGCAATGCTTCCCTGATACTTTTGTGTGGATGTAAACACATTAATAACGATGAAGCTCAAGTAGCTGCCCAGGTATTGCTCACGTGCGAAGGAAGGGCTGCCAGAGAAATGTTGGCTCAGCATATTCACCTTGTCAAGTACACACAGGAAGGGAGACCTACATTCCAACTCACAGTCCATCTGAAAGGAAAAATTTTTAGGATGTATGCTCTGATTCGTTAGTATATTTAGATACGTGTTTGATTTTTTGTTCATGATTTTTTATTCATGATTGTAGAGAGCCGTTTGTTTGAGTGCTTTATGTTAGCCTCAACAGCTCTTCTAACTGCAGTTTATAGTATAGGGCATGTTATGTTTTGGTCATACTTTAGAAGTCTTACATAAAGTATGATTGATATATACTTAATGCGTGAACCATCCATTAGAATAGGATACACATGTGGACCATTGTCCATATCTAATAAGAGACATCGTATATAAATAAGAATATGATGAATATGGAAGTCTACATTCGTAAATGACTACAAACATGCCAGATTCATATGTGTTTATGTGATAGACATTTATTTTAATATTTTAACAGGATATGTAATAGAAGCAAGTTGTCATTGATACTGTACTCATAGTTTAAAGTGACGATAGAAACTGAATATATCTTCTGTTGCTTTAAGCTACAGTTGTATTTGACAACCATAGCGTCATGACGTCAGAGCGTCACTTAGTAATGACAAGCTTGAACTTTCTGTTTCGTATCAGTTGGCTCAGTGAGATATATTCAGCTAAATGTGAGTATTTTGGGTATTTAACCTCTACGAAGGAATGTTATAAATGCATATACAAGGTATGACACACTTGCACTTCTGTTATCATCATGACAGTGGTGAATGTAATCATGGAAGATGGCTTTGGACCTCGAAGCTATATATGTTTGTTTTGAGGATCGATATTTGCATTGTTTTAGATGTGATGATGTAGAATATTTTAAATATACATCCTACATGTTCAGAACTTATTTATAGTAACAACGTCCAACATGTTGGCATCTTTAGATGATCTTTGGTCATACTGCTGAATATATGGCGAACTGTTTAGTCGGCACTTTTTTCATGCTGAAATGCTTTTTTAATATGGTTTAGGCTCACGGTTTCATCGTTTATTTATATGATGTTTGATTAAATATCAACAGCTTTAAGAGCTGGACATGCCATAAGTTTATGTGTTCAACAGGAATGCTATATACTTGTAGATTTTTCAACAACCTTATATATATTGAAGTGTCTTAGGTATAGGTTATATAATGAAGTTGGATACGCAAGCAACAGTTGCATAGCAACAAGCCTACTAATTGATTATTAGATATAATTAATTGAGTTGAGTTCCCGCCTAGTGCGGTATATAAGCTAGTTGTTTGCTACTTTTAAATGAAATCTGAAGAAGCGCTGTTGTACCGCGTGAAAGCGCTTATTTCTTTTGTTCCTGCATTTCGTATTGATTAAAGGAGTTGTACTTTTATCAAGAAGAGCCTTCGTTTTTTGTTCAGCACACTGTGGCAGTTTTGTGTATGGTTTGGTCCGTACATATTGCTTTTTGCTGATTCCACATGGTCAGCGTTTTCGACTGAAAGCAGAGGAGTATTATATCAACTTGTTCCAGGTGGCTGGTTCACCGCTTTTGCTGTTTGTTGTGGTTTCTGATTTTGGCGAGTGAACCATCTGACAATTTGTTACCGACTCTTTCTACTACATTACTCCATCTGAAAGGTACTAGAGAATGATGCTGCTGCTTGTGGAGTACTTGTTCAGGTTTTTAAGAGATGAAGACAAGAGATTGTTAAAAGTCGCAGTTAACATTAAATAAAAAATATGTGAGGTTAACACAACTTTCTGATCTTTCAGTACTGTTGGAGGTTTTCCTGTCTTTATTTGTTGCAAAAGTAAATCAAGCTAAACCACTCTTTAATGTGATGGAGTGGATTGCAACACTGGAACTCATTACTATTAATCCTTTCATGCTGCAATGCTGTCCTGAAGTCAAAACCCAGATCAATGTCAGCAGTACAGAGACCAGGCAACATTTTCAATTATGGTTTTGTAGGTTTACTATCAAAATGTCAACGTTAAAAACAAATTCCATTTGTAATGTCGAACCATAAAGCCGAATCCATGCATACTGCTTAGGTCTAAATGTTGAATCTGCCAAACAAATTCAGCAGATTCGACATTTAGATCGAATAGCGAACAGGATGCCCGCACAGGAGCTAAGGTAAGTCTAGCTCCTACCCTGCAAATTCACAGTTTTGCAGAGGGGCAAGCCCCCCTGCACCGCCTGCTAAATATATATTCCAATTCCGAGATCACACTACAGTGAGTAAAATGATGGATTTCCCAGTCTGCACTGTACTGCAATCTGTACTCCTAATATCGAGATTCGTATCGGCAAATGCACAGTGGCATTCATTGATACAAACTGTCTCACTCAAGTAACATTTGGCAACATGGAAATCATTCAACCGCAGTTTGACATTCCTGTGTTCGCTGAATGTTACTTCAACATTTTGATAGTAAACCGTATTTGTAATAGCCACGGAAACGGTCATTAAAACCTTACACAAAATATATCAGGTAAGAAAAATGTAAAAGTAGGAATGTGGTCACTGAGGTCAGCCATGGTCTCTACTGCCTTAATGCAAGTAGGGCTTTAAAAAGTGTTCCAGTCCTGATGGACTTTGATGGATTTGAGACCAGTTCTGATGAACAGAAAAGTTAACATAGGAAAATCCATCAAAATCTCCAGTAGTCCAAGAAGCAGATGTTCTTGGTTATAGCCCAGTGATAGTAGCATCACTCAGAAGTTCTGTTTAACAGGTATAGTCCAACTACAAGTGGATATTAGGAAGAACTTGTTGGGCATGTGCGTGCACTTACATCAGAATTCTATTGTAATAGAATGTAATATATGTATGGCACACATTCTGAAGAGGGAAGCATGCTAACATGTTACCATGTTCTATCACATACATGCATATTAGTACATGTATGCTTTCTACAATTCATTTGTGCACTGCAAATATCACTGGTAACGATAGAAAACACATTCACATATGTATACATCATAGTTCACTATTAACATTCATTAACCTCCAGACAGTGGAACTGCTGTACCATATTCGGACTATTGCAATTTTGGGCCGAGTATCCAGGGTCTAATATTTGAAGTTAATGTGAAATGTATTAGAAATTCAGCATTCTATTTTAATGTCATGCTCACAGCTGGTTTCCATATCCATAATGAGGTACATCTATTTATGCCGTATATTTTCACATCCGACTATTAAGGCAGTTAAGTTTGTCCACCATTACTCATAAGACTTCCTATAAAGCAGTTTCAATAGCTAGTATGGAAGTCCACAGACTACCCTGTTGGAATGCATTAAGTACATAATTTAGAACATTTAAGTTATTTTAGAGAGAGACACGTTAGGAGTCCATTTTGTGGGCAGTAAAGGCATTGTAACAGTGTCACTGGCTCACCACTCTTAACTTTGCAAACTGCAGCAGGGGAGAATAGCAGAACTATTTTAATATGGGCCTGTCAAACTATTAAAAAAATACATTTTAATTAGGGTGAAATGTAATAAAGCACTCTACTGTTTTCCCTACAATCTGACATAATCCTAGCTAGTAACAAAAGCTTGTTTTTAATACTGCAATGTACATAGCTAGGACTGAGTGGGTGACATTGTATTAGTAAAGGCAGCTCAGCAGTTTACATCTTCAGCATAGTTAACTAATAATTATATATAAATACATGTAATGTGGTCAATGTATATTATAGGAATCATACAGAGAACTGTATGTAATCGCCTGTACCCAAGATAATTACCTCGACTTACTGACTGCTTACACATCCACATTTCAGGGGCACAAAATTAACTTTTGAGGAAAGGGCCACCCTCATAACTGACTTGTCATTTTAGTCTCCCTTTTATTGAATACTCTGCTCTCTGCCCAATATGTTATTCTTACTATGATTATGTAAATTAGCTGCACATAAGCTCACTATCATTACTCTAGCTGTTACGAATGTTAAGCACTTATTTCTTCTTTCATTTGCCAAAGTAATAAGTGCAGTCCATTTTGTGGTACTGTGCTTATGTGAATGTAATTTCAAACAAATCTTAGTGAACTGGGTTACCATAAAAGCTCTGCACTTACGAGAAGACAGAAGTAATTAACTCTGTTGTGAAGTGCTATTTTAATGGAGTAGCTAATTAATAACAAATCAAATCACAGCAGCAAATAAAATACGTAGCTTCTGAAAAGAGGCTATAGTGACCACAAGAAGAGGATGCAGAGGACAGCTCCCATGAGATGACTAGGCAACTGTCATTCAAAACAATAGTATAGCTGAGACAGGATTAATGCCAAAATAAAATCTAGAAGGTGTGTATTAATGGGAGAGGAATAGCAAAGCAGGATTGTTTTATGATACAATAAAATTTAGAAAAACTATATATTCTAATTAAAAGTCATCATAACTACACAACATTGTATTATAAAGAATTAGAGACGCAGAAATGCCAGACATAGTGTGTGGTGAGAAAATGAATTTTATGGTTAAATGCTATGCTTGTCAAGGAAAACATAGATTAAGGCTAGTTCTGAGAATGTGCCTTGTAATAAAATGGTCTAAAAACACTGTGTATATAAATATGAATATCTATATATATATCTATGTATCTATCTGGGTTACCCTTAGTATGTCGAAAGGCCACTACATCGAATTCAACCTCACCGACATGGCAGAACATCGACAAAGTTTCCCGCACGGTATATTACCGTTTGGCCATCCACCTGAACTTTGCCCCGTACCCCAGCGGTAGTGCATTCTCAGAGTTGGAATATTAAGTTAGGGGGGTGTAGGGGGCAAAGCCCCCATGTAGGGGAGTATAGCCCCCATTTGTGTAGTTTGTTTAATGGCAGTTTTTTAGTTCTGGATGGCCAAACGGTAACTTACCATGCGGGAAACTTCGGCTCATTCGTCGATGTTCTGCCGTGTTGGTGAAGTGGAATTCGATGCAGTGGGCTGTCGATGTACTAAAGGTAACCCATCTATCTATATATCTAAATCTATAGATACATACACACACACTCGTGTAATATGAATGTATGGATCATTAAGGTATTCTAAAGAAGTTCTTAATATTAAATAGAACAAAAGAGCTAATCTACTGTGCCTTTTTGTTCTTTCCGTTGAGAATGCTTTTTTGTTTAGTTTTGTGAGCATTACCATTCTGTGTCACTTTTTCAAAAAAGCTAAATGGAGATGGTCCGAAGATAGACAATCGAAAGACAGATGTTCAATTGTCCATGTTGCTGAACACTCCATGTTCAAAAGTTCATATCAGCGAATGCTACTGTGCATTCACCAATATGAATTTGAAGTACTGCACAGCGATTGCAGTACAGTGTGGCTTTGGACATTCACCCCTTCCCTCACTGTAGTCTTGGAGTTGGAATATATAGTTAGGAGGGGGTGTAGAGACGTAGCCCCGACAGGGGGTGTGCCCCCTGCAAAAACCATGATGTGAAGTGTAGGAGTTTCACTTACCCAAGCTCCAATATGGACATCACGTGCTCTGTTCAGTGACAATGTTGAATCTGCTGAATTGGTTCATCAGATTCAACATTGTAACTGGACATTCAGTTTAACTTTCACTCTTCCCTTTGATGTTCCATATGGGAGGCTTTATGGAAAACTATGGTATGAGCACTCTTGTTTGCCTACAAATTTGTTAGCAAAAATTAATTCTTGAAGGCTAATAGAATAAGCAAGCATGCAATAATGACTGGTACGCTCACTGTGTGAATGAGCAGTCAGCTGTTGTTGCTGGAGGTAGGTTATAAAGGAACAAATGTCTGAGCAAGTCTCATTGCTATTTAGCACTGTATACTTTGTACAGCAGATTTAGGTTGTCCTGATGAGTGCGAAAGATAATCTACTCCGTTAGCACTATAGCAATTCTTTCAAATGCTGAAAGAAGTTGGATTTCAGCACAAAATGAAACTCTCCCTGGAAAGAAGTTATGAAGGCACCAAGCAGGAAGTGAGGCAAGTAGAGGGCAGCACAATGGCGTTACAAAAAAATCTTATATATGTACCAGGAAGCCAGAAAATTCTGACAAAAATAAATCTCCATTTCTTCAGGGTTCTGAACGAGTAGAGTATCCTGATGGATATTTACAATGAATTAGCTACATTTCTTTTATACATCTTTGAAGACAGTATTATACTGGACACAACATACAGGGTCCCCATTTTCCCAAACTAAACTTGAAAATAAGACTCAGGGTTATCTAAGTCAACTTCTCAAACTGGCAAAAATGAGGCAGTTGTAAGTTCTGGGTTCTAGAAAAAGTTGTATTTGAGAAACAAAGAAAAATTCCAGGCACTCAACCCTCTCTCCATACCTCCCAGTCATCTCTGGTGTAACACAAGGCTCTATTCTTGTACGACTTCCCTCCTGTGGGCCAGTAATCAAGGTGCCTCAATCCACAACATGGACACCAGTGGGGAATGTTCACGTTGATAGAAAAATAGACACACATTATTTTTTGGATGCGGCTTTCTGCACCAAGCACAATCTCCCTTAAGGACACACAGGGAATGCACATTGCCGTTCCAGGGCTGGACTTCCTCTCCAGGCCCCAAATAAGACTCCACACTGACCACCTCAGAGTTGATTCCTCAGCTGGATGTTCCCAGCGAAGTCCTCCACCACTCTCTGTATGAAATCAGTGCTGTGTCCATGTTCCAAGTAGCTGATACACACACACACACACCTGGAAAAGGCTGGCACAGATTTACCTGCTATGCCACCTCCACCTGGACTATAAGGTAGACACTGCCACCAGAACACCTCAAAGCCAGCTACTGTAAGGTGCTTACCAGAGTACCGAATTATACTTACCAAAATTAATACTTCCACAAATGACAGTGTTCAAGCAACAAGACTTACAGGAATGTGAAGTCACAGTGCCACTAAATAAATGCAAGTGTTCTCAACGGTTAAAATATTTTCTAAAAGACCAGCCACAATGAAACATTTGGATATATTTAATAAAACGTAAATATAAATACTGAATATCTATTCACAATAAACAGAGTTTCAGTTCACAGGAAATATGAAAACACAGATGGAAAGATTCAGACTGATACAGAAATACTCTCACTCCATTTTTCTAACTGACTGAAGAATTACTGTTCCCTACTTATTTGCTAGAGCAATACAAGATGAAGTGGATGAGTGTCTGTTGTCAGTTCCAATAACAGAGTGCTGACTGCTACTATCATTTCTCACTAGCATCTAAATACAATTTCAGTGCTGGCTGCAGGATGGCATTACATCTCGCCACCCGACTCTGTGGTCCCCACACTACTCCCTCACTAGATACTGAGCCAGGATTTGGTGCAGATGAGTAACAATACATGCACACAACTTTGCTAAAGCTTAATAAAGCATCTGGAAACCATAAAACAATTCCAACACTTCCACACTTCCTAAAGAAAGGCTTTGCATAGGCATTGCATCTCTGGCTACATTCAGACCTGAGAGATTGAATCTTTATGGTCTTTAATTGCAGGCTATTTTTCTTAAGGTTAGCTTGGCTGAATTTAGCCCCTTCCCTTCCATTATCCTCTGCTAAAATATATACATTTCAGCAGTTACAACAATACAGCCTGGCGTACATGTATTTTTCTTTTCTGCCCAGCAGGAACCAATGTTGATACATTTTTAACACAAGCATCTGTACAAATCAGTTTGATATTCAAATTGAATACAATCCTTTACAAAACTCCGGCAACTATGCTGTCATATGTTCCACATGCACTGCCCTTCTCTCTCTGGCACAGCTGGCACCATCTCACATCACACCTTGGTCCTCTCCTCTAACATTTTCACCAACAGCCTCCACACATCCTAAGAACAGACCTTCCTAATACAGTGCACAGATGACTGCACCCTCATTTGTACATCTGACAATGTGGCATGCCTCCAGAAATTAGTAAGGAAGCTTTAAAAGCAACTGAAACATGGGTTTGTAACTCACAACTCAATTCTCATAGCAAATTATTAGGAATGATTATCTTAAATTTGACTTGGATATACAAAATTGCACAAGAAAAAAAATAAAAAACTAGGTATGTGTTATAGAGCCAAACACAACTAAAACTACACTTGCCACTACTTAGCTCCTCCCCATCCTCCCCACACTTCTTTATGGTGCTCCCATCCTTACTAACCTTCAGGTATCAAAAAAGAAAAAAAAAAAAAAGAGAAATTCTATAAATCTGCTAAATTTACAGCCAATATTCCTTTCAAAACCCACCACTGTACAGCATTAAATGATTAGAACTACCCCATCAACTAACATATACACAGCTTCTTACAAATCATAAAATTATTCAGAATCCATCTTCTTGTCTGGTACTAAACATTCTACACAAGTATGTTCCCTAGTCACTTATGATTCAATGACCAAAAAATCCTGTCTGGCCACAAACCTATCAAATCTGCTCGGCATTGCCATACTCGTACCATGTTGCTAAGGCCTGGAATGCCGTATCTCTGTCCATCATGTGAATACCTTCCCTCACATCCTTCAAAACCATTCTGAAAGACTTCCTAGCCAAAAGCTGATCCTGTTCTTGTTCAACATCAGGATAAAATATATACCTAAATGTGAACAAATACATATTCATAATTTAACATCTCCTTACTCTCCCTTCTTCACTCACTCCTTTAGTTCCATCAATTTCTCTCCCCTGGATTTCTTCCTAAATATACCACATGCCTGCTTTTCTATGACTTTATATTGCAATTTCTGTTTGTATTACACTAACTTACCTTCAACTTCTCTATCAACTGGCTAAAAATGTCTCTAAATATTAAATCATTATAACTTGTATAGATTCTTAATCGATGTTTTCATGCTAGGTCTAATTTGGTATAATTACTTAAGCTGTATTTGTGGGTTATTATCATTCTCAAAATGTTTTGCATTACTTTGGCTCTTTTCTTAGGCCTCCTCTGAAAATGGGGTGCAATCCAGTCAGACTTTCCCAATAATCAAATGTTGATAAATAATGCATTCAAAAAAACTTTGTAAAGACAGTAGCCCATTGAGAAAAGAAATACATCCCTTTACTTGAATATCTGAAGAAACAGGGGATTCACTTTAGTGCTAATTATCTTTTCAGAAAACAGATTTCATTTTCATAGGGCCAGAATTGTTCCAATCAGCTAGCGTAACAGCAATGTTTTCATAGGTTAAAGATAATCATTTGCAAGATATCGCAGTCTCACCCTGCTATCAGTAAAAGGAGGTCATTCATGAAGCTGAGCGGGGATGTGTCATCTCCCATTGCCAAAAAGAAGGCATCAGCAGTTTATGCAAAAACATCCCTCCCAAAGGTCTGGACAAGTTCTGTACTATCAAGGTGCGTTTATGCACTCCTTGCACATCTTTATTTTACATTTGTTGACCGGGAGAGTCCGACTGGATACATGTTCATTTTCAGCAGAAGCCAGAGGAGAAAAGCTCCAAAGGTAGTTACAAAAGGAAACGTAACATAATACAAATTAAACACAGTTTACAGACTCTGTTGAGGAGTATAAGTTATACAATCTCACAAGCTTATGATATGGCTTAAATTAAAACACAAATAAGTTGCAGTTGAAATAGTATTGATAGATACACTAGTAAGACTAATTATTTAGTCAGGCTTGGAGCAAGGATGTAACCACTGAGACCTGAAATACTGCTTGACAGTTTCCTTGAATCGAGATAGGGTAGTCTCTAGGGTAATGTCAAGCAGGCAGTGAGTTCCAAGTTTTGTCAACAGAGTTGTTGGATTTGATAGTTTATACTACCAGTCTATTAGATGAGCGAAGTGGTCTGAGGTTAGAGTGGGGGGTAGATAATGTTTTTTAGCACAGGTGTATTTTCAGGTTGGTTAAGTACTTTACGAGCCACTATAAGTTGGTTATACTGAATTAGCCTGGGCAGTTCAAGAAAACCAAGATTATTTAGGTTTGTACAGTGATGTGTTCTGCAGGTAAGGCCAGTGGCAAATCTAGCTATGTGATTATAACAGCAAGAGAGTTTAAGTTCAGTTTCGTTTAATTTGGTAAGTACAGGGGAGGCATAGAAAAGAGTAGAGAGCAGATGGGAGCGGGCAATGGCAGTTTTAGCAGGTGGGGTTAGAAATGGCTTAATCCTATATAGTGAGCCAATTTTTTTATTAATGGTTTTGATAAATTTGATGTGCATGTCAATAAAACTAAGATCATCTACAATAACACCTAGGAGTTTTTGTGTAGACATCTGGGGAGATCATGGTACCATTATTAGACTTAATGGAGAAGGATAAAACTAGGGACCTTTGAGTGGGGGAGAAAAGTAGTAGCTTTGTTTTGTTGGGATTTAAAATCAGACAATGATCAGAAAGCCAATTTTCAACTAAGTTAAACGTATTCTGAGTTATTGTCTGCAAATCCGGCTGGGAGGTGGCAGAGCAGATCATTGTGGAGTTGTCTGCATATTGAATGCAGTTTTGCTTTTGGGATGACAGTGTGAAGGTCATTAATGAAAATGGAAAACAGAAGAGATCCCAGAATAGACCCCTGGGGGACACCTAGGGTGCTGGGTAGAAGGTTTGATGGCTTGTTCTGCCATAGGATGGCTTGTTGTGCATCACACAGATAAGATTGGAACCATTGGAGGGAATGAGTGCCTAAAGACATTGTTTTCAGGGTGTGGATGAGTAGCTGGTGGTTAAACATATCGAAAGCCTTTCAGAGATCCCAAAAAAGGGCTGAGGATAATTTATTGTTCTTGTTACAGTTTATAGCATTGGAGAAAGTGAGGTGGGCAGACACAAGGATCTTAGAGCCTGCAATTATAGGCAAGTACACTGGGAATTTATAGTAAGGCTTTTTATGGTTTTGTTTTACTGCTTAAAGTATTCCTTTAGCAATTTTAGGGGTTGGTAACACTTTCTATTTTGCTTGCAATTTAATGCATAATATAGGGGAAATACTTGTTTAAAGACACCAGTATTCCTTAGGGATAGCTACTTTGAATTAGCCAATATATTACAGTTTTAGGGAGTTGGGTTTAGTATTTAGGGCTACCTAATAGCGCTGTAGACCCAGGTCAGCATAAACTGTGGTACAAAGAGAGAGAATTCAGAGATCGTAACCTTAGCAGGTCTGTTTAGTTGTTGAGGGACAGTTCAGAGCAGGTTTTCAGCTTATGTTTCCACAGGGTAACATCCTTCTAATAATGCAAGCCTTGGAGGATAGCTGTTAGAAGGGGATAGTACCCAATAGGGAAAGGATTAATTAGATAACATGAGTAACTAGTTTAATATATGCACACAATAAATTCAATACCACCTTAGTGTAGTAAATATCACCAGTAATACTTTCTGTTTTAGCCTAACTAGTACACATAGGTTCATAGGTAGGTACTAGGCTATTGGCCCTAGGGCCTATATAAACCTAGCCAAACAGTACCTCGGCTTTTGCCACCCAAGAAAATTATTTTCCTGTGCCCCTGTTAAGCAGAGCCACAGAAGTGATCTCCGGGGTGAATTTCCTATCTCCCATCCAATCATCAAGATTTTTCTTGAAGAGTGCTAATGAGGAGCTTTGTTTGATATAGATAGGTAGCTTGTTCCAGAGTATGGGAAGTCTCTGAGACAGGAATCTATCCCTCCAGCATGTTCTGTATACTGTGGTGACAAGGTTTAGGTCCCTAGAGTGTGTAGCTCAGAGGGATTGGGATTTATTTACGTGGAGCATGTCCAACAGCTCTGGGTTTGACATAACTTTGTATGTTAGGCAGAGATCGCCTCTGAGTAGGTGATATGCGACTGAGAAGCTGAAGTTTTTTGAGACACTCTGCGTAGGGCATCTGTTGGAGGCCAGTAATCCTCTTTGTGAGGTATTTCTGTGGCCTTTCCAGTTGTTGTAGATGTCTTTGTGAGGTACATTCCAAAAAGGGCATGGGTCTAATGAGTGATGAGGGGAACAATGACCTCTTTTTTCCTGGATGAGAAACCTTTTGTGATGAGGTGTGCCATGTAGGATTTCCCGACTACTGTGGCAATGTGATTATCAAAGCAGAGACTACTGTCCACCTGTGTCCCAAGGTCTCTTATCACACTTTCGGTGTTAAGTAGACTACTGGCTATGTGGTAGTTCATGGGTACAGAGTTTTTACCAAAAGGGATGACAATGCACTTTTTGGCATTGAGCTTGAGGCCATGGCTTTGACACCAGGCATCTCCCTCAGTGAGGTCCTTTTGTAGGGATGTCCACATCTTTTGGAGTTTTGATTATGGCTCCTAGTTTGCAGTCATCTGCATGGGCACCGGAACCATAGAACGCGGGGGGAGGAAAGCCCCCCCCCCACTTTTGCAGATCACCTCTATCCCTTTCGGTTTTGTGAGCAGTTTTGTTTGCCACGATGATGTCAGTGCATTTCTGGCCATTATTTGTGAGCAGGATATTCAGAAGCTGCTGCAGAATGGAGTTCTGGCTGTTATTTGCGAGCAGGGAGTTTGGAATTGCAGAGTGGAGCAGGGGAACAGAGAGTCTGTCTATCAGCAGAATGGAGTTCCGGCTGTTATTTGCGAGTGGGATATAAGCTGCTGCAGATGGAGTTTGGAATTGCAGAGTGGAGGAACAGAGAGTTTGGAATTGCAGAATGGAGCAGGGGAACAGAGAGTCCGTCTATCAAAATGAGTACACTAATTGCAGTGTGTCTGTGTCTGTCTGTCTGTGTCTGTCTGTCTGTGTCTGTCTGTCTGTGTCTGTCTGTCTGTCTGTGTAAATGCCCCCAGCAAGGTACATCTGGTGGCTAGAGGTACTCGGGCTCAAACCCTGTACCTTGGGTACAGGTAAAAAGAGCCTAAAGTCCCTAGCCACCATCACTTGTGAATTTATGCCTCACATTTTTGTTCTGTTCTTTATGGTTTGCAGGAGTGGTAAAACAAAACCTTTTAGTCTAGCAATTTTCTAAGGTTATAAAATGAGTATTTGAAATGGGTCCCTATTTTGGGGCTGTATTCCCCCATTTTTGGCTTTGTTCTGTACTTTTGTGCTAAGAGGTTGAGAGCGATGGTGAGAACTGAATTCACTAAATAATATAATAGCCATTTAAGTTTGTCTTCCTGTCTTTGAAGAAACTGCTGCTTTAGTTTAGTGGTATGTTGCTCCAACTGTAGTGCACAGTGTTCTGGGTTCAAGACTAGGCAGTGAAATGCATGGTAGTAATGTTTTATGCAAGCAACTTTCCAAAATTATACACGCAATGTTTAAAATGTGCCCTTGGTTTTTGGCCTTTTGCCCCCCCAATTGAAAATAAGTTCAAGAAGCTGTGCAACATGCCTATGGCTTCCACTGCACTGGGATTCTGTATTTATATATTGTGTGTAGAAGTAGACTTATCATGAAAATGTTCTGAATAGGGTAGTTTTGTCATTATTGGTTAATGCATTTTTGTTTCATTGCCTACTGGAAAAATGTTTAAACAATAAATTTAAAATGTGCTCTAACTTAAGTCTAACAAGTGTGCTGTATTATACAAGGAATATAATTTAATACAATCAGGAAGGTGAATCAAGGAATGCATACATGTATGCATGGCCCTAAAAATGTGTTTGAAAACAGCCCAGAGGAAAGTGTGAAAAGCTCAAAATCATGGGCAAATTTTAAGCTTTACTCTTGTTACCAAAGCAATGGACGAAGGTAAAACAGTTCACACCACATTACTTTGACCTGGCCAAGCCTTTTGACACAATCACCTACTCAGGTGTAGTACAAAAGATGAATAATGTAGGAGCAAGCACTTACATCACCAGCTGCATTGCCAACTTGGCTCACAGGATGCAGATCATCAAAACAGGGGAAAAGACCAGTCACCAATGGAGTCCTCCAGGGTTCGGTGCGGAGACTTATTCCGTTTGGCATATACATCTCAAAAGTAAAAGGAAATACCAAAGAGCTTTGGCCAGCTAAGTTTAAGATAACTGCAAACTAGGAGAAGTTATTGAATCCCCAAATGACTTAACCATCATGCAAGAAGGTTTGTCCCAAATAATAACTGGTGTAAAAATCATGACAATGCCATCTGAGAACTGATCCAATTGTTTGGCATTTGGGAACTGTGTGTACAGTGACCTAACTTTTGACCAACATGTGCCCAGAGTCATAAAACCTTTCTAATTTGCACAGCTTATAAACAAATTGATTATGACTAGATCTAGAGATGATGTTGTCCCCTTTACAAAGCTCTCATTATGATAATCATTTTGTATAATGCCCACTTTGGCATGTATCTGTCCAGCCCCATGCAACAATTGGAATACCTTCAGAGATACCTTACTAAAAGGACACAAGTCCTAAACAATAGGTCTTGCATGGACCACCTCAAAGATTTATTACTATACTCCGTATCCTACAGAGTGCTTAGAGGTGGCATGTCTGACATACAAAGCATCCACCAACATAATACAGATGGACCTATTGAACATCAGCAAGTCAAATGGCATCAGAAATACTCAGTCCAGGTATCTAAACTGAATATTGTGGAGAGGTGGATATATATCACAGAGGCTACCACTGTTCTGGAACAGACTATCCATAAACATAAAGCAAAGCTCATCCATCCATATTCAAATGCAACTTGGATCTAAGGATGGGTAATAGAAAATGCACTCCAGGATTTCCCCTCATGCCACTAATGGAGAGAGGCAGTTCCTAAATGCTGCATCCATTACATGGCTCCCTCAAATTATCTATGGTATGATCACAGTTGTTCTCACTAGAGCTAATGTACAATTATCAGCCATGGGGGATAGCCAAGACCAATCTGAAAATGTTAATTCAAGCACCAAAAGGGAATTGGCCAAGCTTAAAATGTCCTCCAAGTGAACCTATGTTGTGGTAGCAAATAGTTATAAAAAAAATTACCCTTTTTAGTTCACTAAGTGCCCCTGTCACCCTCCACCCCCCCCCAGTCTTAACAGCTTCCAGCATCTATGGATAGATGGTATTACAAAGGGCCTAGCATAGCAGATGCAGTTAGCTAACCTAGGACTTTTCTCGACACAATTGAAAAGAAAAGCAGTTTCCTTAATTTAAGGGATTCACAGTGCCTCAAATGATAATTAAAGCAGCATTTCAGTTAATTTCCTAGTCGCTATACAGTAATCTATTAACTTCATACATCATTCCAAGCACAGGTAGTTTCAGGTTCAATATACAGTGCAGTGTTTTATGTTCAAGACAGACAAAAATAAAATTACAGTGTTTAAGACAATTCAGTACAGATTATAAATGTGTCGCTAATTAGTATCCTGTATCTAATAATATTATGTTCCTGTTGCTAATTAGTTATTATAGCTGCTACTTGTGTAGCTTTAATCACAATGCAGTTTCAGTTATAAAACAACGCTATGTTAAAGCCATAATGAAACAGTGAAATATTAGCCTCCTAGTCGCTATATCAATACAGTAAACAGACAAGCTTGCTAGTCGCTATAAGACATTTTTTTTGCTTTATTATAATAAGGTATCAGGGAGTTGATGGTGGGGGCCATTGTTGAGCCTGTCCTGGCTTATTTGTAGCTGTACAACAGAATGGCTGTGCTTGGAAAGTATTAGTGGGCATTTCTGACTTCTCGTGAAATTCAATAATTGGATCTGCTAATATACAGGTTCCTTTGTTCATTAACTGCCCATACAATTGGGCCAAGGAGTCGGGTGCATTATATAGGGAGGAAGCTATGCACACAACTACTCAGGAACAGTAAGAGATGTTGAAACACCCTCATGTGTTTTTTTTCCCCCAGTAATGAGGCTTATGTTCCAAAATTAGCACATTCTCTGAACATGTAAACTACTTGTTGGTCCTCTTAATGCCTTTGATGTCTGCTTCCTTTTCTCCTATTCAGTAGAGAGATGTTCTTGCAGTCAATTTTAAGAACTGTGCAAGTGGCAGATGGGCTTTGGTCAGAATTGGATGTGCAGGAGTTTGTGTACCTTTTACTACATTTTAATTTGTTTGTTGATAGCTGCCTTAAGGAATGAAGGTTCTCCCTATAATGTAAACACTAGTCCTACATGTGAGTGACTGAGTGGCATGTGGTTCTCATGCCTTACTTTGCATCATTAAAGGTGACCTAGCATACAACCCTTAAAATGATACAAAGGACTGTAGGGCACATTCCTTATTGTGGTATGACTGTCAGACAATTTCATATTGCCAGCATCCTTTGTTTTTTTTCATCTTTTCAGAAGAATGAAAGTGGTCTGCTAACCCTCCGGTATAATGCTCTGAGACTTCACGACAGCATTTTTCTGGGATACTGGCTCAGGCATGCATGTCTTCAGATGGTACTATTGATACCAGTGTTAAGTGTTGTCAAATGCAGTGGTAACTCTACAACTAACAGAAAGGCTCCCTCCACCAGTACCTCTCCATTCTCACATGGCCTCAGTCTCTAACACCTCCATGATTCCTATCTGATGTATTCAGGTGGTAAATGTTATGATTAAAAGACAGATACTATGATCCATTTCAGAAGTACTATCTGCAATGATCTGCCATTTTGTCAAGGGCCAGTCTACCTTGTTTGCTCTCAATGCAACTCCCTTACTGCCAACAGAAGTCAGAGCCTGTTTTAACAACATTCACTTGTGATGCTCTGATTTGTTAAAATAATTGTGCATGAGCTGCTTTTGGATTAGGCCAAAATCTAGAAAATACTACGAGGGTAAACCAGGACATGCAAGGGTACCATTTTACTGTGGGGGAATGCCATGGAGTCCTTTGTCTAGGACTTCATTTCAAGTAACTATCAATTCACAATCAGATATCTGAGGTGTATAAAGTCAATACAATGGCTACAATGAGTGGGTACTGATGCTGTCTCTGGATGAAAATGACTGAAACCAGCTGTTTGATCACAGATAAATGATCTTTGACCTGTCATATTACCCTACTCGGTTTCATTTATTGCAACCGACTCAGTTGTTTCCTACGGCACCCTTGCTCTGAAGTCATCAGCCAGAGCTCATATTATGCACTTGGATTGTGTGTGCTCTCTTTAGCCTATTTTTATTTCCTTCCCCTATGCCTTCTTTTTCAAGGCAACATATAAAATGATTGTGATCTTTCTTTAAATGGCATCTCATACAAACCACATATCATTTCTGTGGTGGTATCGCTTGCAACTTCAAGCACCAAAACTGCAATTCTTATAAAGATGAAATATTAAGAGTGTGTATAGAATACATACTAACAAGGGATCTTTGGATTCCACTCTGCCTGACCTTTTGCATAGCCACAAAATGCCCAGCTCCTGAACTACTAGATCTAATTATTTAAACGTTGCTCGCAAATTAAATAGGATATCCTGGAGGACAGGTATGAACCTCAGAATCAGCATTCTGTTTAAGAGGCTTCCCATCCATGTGAAGCAGAGCCCTTGCCTAACCCTATTTAAGTGCAACTTGAAGAAGTGGATGGGAAATCGGAAATTCACCCCTGGTCTGACCCCTATGTCTCTGATGGACAGAAGCAGCCATTAACTCATGCCCTATAAAGTATATACCCTTAAAATAACCTCTAAGGCACACTAGCTCAAAAAGATACATTTGGGTTGCATGGCTAGGCTTATAAAGGCCTCAGTGGTTATTAGCCTAGTACAAACTTCTGAGTCAATGAACTTCAAGACTACAGTATTTTAAAGCATTCCCCTCTACTCCGAGGTAAAGTTACATTGGAATTAGTATAATTAATTAGCCATGAATGTAGAAGGATGCAGACTCCCATGGTGGGGTGCAGAGGGCAAATCTTCCTACAAAAATGGTTTTCTTACTTAACATTTTGTTTACCAGGAAATTCCAACTGGGACAGAGTTCATTTTCAGTGGAGGCCCAAGGAGAAATGCTCCAGACATTTCTTTGGAATGTGGGAGGAAACCAGACCACCCGGAGGAAACTCATGTGAATGCTAGGAGGACATGCAGACTCCACACAGAAGGCACTCCAGCCAAAAATCAAACTGGTATCTTCCTTTGTTGAAAGCATGATTCCATCCCTTTCTCCATGTACTTTTTTCTTGCTTTTCTGCTTCCAATATACATTTTTTGCTGAATTTGTGTTGTCATATTTTAGACCATGCTTCTAATGTTTCCAAGTCCAGCTAAAATTCCACTCTTCAAAAACTTATTTTGAATTCTACTATGGAAGTGCCTTATGTTGTCATGCTCCGTTCTCCTGACCTAGTGATCTATGTATCTGTATTTCAGTTGATAGTAAACCATGTAGTTAGCAAATGACTTATTCCCCAAAAGGTTACCCAGTCTTATTACTGCCCTCTCTACTTTTCAAAATGGAAAAATATCATCTACCAAACATTACTACATTTATTCACAAATCAAAAGAAGTGTGAAATGTGTTTTACAGGGTCTGCAAAGATGTATAACCTGTGCAAATAACGTTGGAGGCCAAGAGAAAATATAGAAAGGAATCCTTCATAGATGAAGTGGTGCTTAATTTTAAGAGACTTCATAAATAGGCAGTAGTAACAAAACATTAACTGAAGTGAAGAATGAAGGGAATAGTAAATTAAGGCCACCATTTCAAGGTACACAGTAGCATGCAATATATCCACAAGTGGGCAAACTGGGTAAAGCTATGACGCTGTCATATGTCAAAAGATGAACAAAATAAATACCTTTACAAATGGATTATGTCTTTCAGTGCTCACTTCAGATATTCTGATGGAGAATGACCCTGCCCAATTAGTAGTGATATCAAACGGCACCCCCACAAACAAATTCATACTTCCCTTACCCTCATGTTGATCCCATTTATCCCTTTCAGCAGTCACATTACACTTGTACTCATCTTTCTGCATCTCTTACCATTATTTATGTTACGAGGCCTACCACATTACCCATCAAAGGCATCCCCCTTTATTCCCATTGCAGTAACTTATGCCCTTATGTTACCTCTCACATGCATTTTCTTTAGGCCTATCTCCTTACTCCACATAACTATTGCTATGGTAGTTTTGAAAGCTACTTTAAACAGTTTATATTTTTCAATTTTAATCAAATGATGAATACCAAACTATTTTGTGTGATCATCAAGGACTTTTCCATTTAAAAGAGTGCAGTATATGTGAAAGTATCATTTACTTATTTATATATGATCACTGTTACCTGTAGTAGCTCAGCTATCTGAATTGTACTCCACAGTACAACAGAGGTCTCGTACACAAGTATAGTAATCAGTTACTCTGCCAGCTCAGTTTGTATTTGGCCGTGTGATGCTAACGCAGGCCTGCACAATAACACTTAAACTGCAAGGAGTAAGTGTGCTGCAGTCATTGTGTATGCAGTCTACACTGCAAGAGTTATTTAGGGTCTAGATATGACTGTGTGTTTTTATGATACTTCAAGAACAGCCTCCACATCACTTTTCAAATCAGACAAAATGTTATTAGAAAACACGAAAAAAAGTTACTTTATACAATTCTGTTAAGATACTGTTAGGCAATAAAAAGTGAAATGAACTGCACACTGTACTGTAGGGTTTTATTCACTGGATCACTACTTCTTAACCATCCATTTTCAATACTTAATCCCTGACAGGGTTATATAGTGCCCAGTCTCAACAAGCAATGGGCAAAAGGCAAGAAACAATCATGAAAAAGAAGTCAGTCCACCTTACATTACAGATTATGCACTCGGATGCAAAGGGTGTACACACATACATAGAGGCAATTTCTGAGAGTCAACACTAAACCACAACTATCACTATTCAGAAATGAGAATTCGATTTATCTGCTGCAACTGAGTAGTATTGTCCAGCAAAGCAGTCCTTACTTGCAGTGCTGCTTAGAAATAAACCAAATTAATTATAACCTAACTAAAATGTAAAAATACACCATATTTAAAATGCACCAAAATGTATTTTCAACAAACATGCAGGAATGACACTGCATAAGCAATGATTCACCAAGCCTTGCAAGTGAAATAATAGCCAGAAATACCATTTGTTTATCCATCCACTATATTACTACCACACACACACACACACACACACACACACACACACACACACACACACACACACCTATCCTTTAACTCTGGCACTTATTCAAAATACAGAATGAAAGATGCAACAAATACGTTAGAAGCTTACAATTGGATCGCCAGTAATATAACAAGCAATAATCTCGACACAGTTATCTTAGCTGCTTCACTTGTATCATTTAAATTTTGTCTGCGAAGATAAGGTATTTGATGGCAGTATCCTGGGTAAATTATTGCTCACATAGAAATTAATTTGTATACATGGTTTATATGGTGTTTGCATAGCAACATCCATGGTCACAGATACCACTATGCTTCTATGAGCAAATAAATGGAGAATTACGCTCTTCTTACTATATACTCAGTTATCACTAAGATTACAAAATGTTCCCTGGAAGAATATCATTTTGTGTTGTTAAATGTTACTGATAGCAGCAAGGTACCAGAAAGAAAAACATCATTGAATAACATTATTGTGCAAGTGTTCAGCTCTCGGAGAAAAAGAAGGTGGGTTATGCAAAAGAGGAAAACAGCATCTCGACAGTAAAGGATACTTTGCAGGACAGAATGTTTCTGGGTGAAATCAGACACTTTGAAGTGTAAAAGAATATGCAAATCAAGAAAAGCACTAATCTTGCCGCTCATCTGCTGCTGTGGAAGCTCTTCTCCCTTGATTTATTTGCCTTGCCTATGGCTATTGTCTCACAAATTTTGATTCGTGTCCAGCTCAGTATTATTCACCACATCTTTTGTCTAGTCTAACAGTATGTTTTTACCTATCCTGCTCTGTGATGTTCACTTTTACATCATTCTTTTAATGGTCTTTGCTCTTTGATGCCATCTTTCCTATCACTCACTTAAGAATTTCATCTTACTCCTTTACTACAACCATGTTTCTCCTGAGAAAAATTTTGCTCCTTTCTTTTTGTTCTACTTCTCAAAGTAATATTTACTTCCATTCACTTCTGGTATAATATTGACTAGTGTGTGCCTTACGGTATAGCTCACAATTCTTTGCAGGGACCCTAGAATACTAGAAATGCTCAGTAACACTAAATTAGCTGCTTATGTTTTGGATGTATCCATTTATTCAGTAAAATTTTCATTCATACAGTTCAACACATATTTACTATGTCCTATATTATGATAGTATGTTCACATTATATTTTTCAGTATTCTGTGTTGCCTCGTCATTGGGTAAAGAAAAATGGCTAAAAGAGGATCCTTAGTTAGGCCCATTTGTCAGAATAAAGTATGTCAAACATGTTTCTCCTTTACTTTTGATGCTACTTTATTTGAAAACTGTAGTTTTGTTTTACCTTTTTGTCTGCAGATTAGTTTCACTGTGGCTTCTGTAAAGACAATGTTAACACCTGCCTGCTATGCATTCTTGGGATTTTACCCATTTTATGATGGTCTGCATTCTAGGGCAGAATCTAAGCTTTTAACTGGACTAATTACACAGTTAAGATATTTGCGAGACATATTTGGTGGTTGGCTGTTTCCAAAACACTTCTACATTTCATGCCTAGGATTCGGTGTCCATCTATTTGAGGACAAGTTCAAGACTGGTCTCCTTCATCTAAGGTCCAGCAGTTTGTGCTAATGAGCAAGCTGCAGGGATTAGCATATCACATTCTACATGATTGCTTCTAGAGAATTCAGATGCAGTTCAGCTCTCAGAACAGTTAGACCCCCTATCTTAATTTGTTGATATTTTAATTATTAAGCACTCTGCAATGACATGGCGTTGGGGTGGAGAATCATCCAGAACAACTGAAGAAATGTCTACAGAACTGCAGAAATATATTTGCAACTGCAGAACTTGAATTTCCAGTAGAAATTTGGCTCAATTACACCTTCCTAGAATTCCTGAATTTCAAGGATACTTGGCAGAAAATTTGAAACTTTGGACTCAGAAATTAGAGTTGTTCTGTAGTACAAAATGATTAGCTGAAAGGTCAGAAGAGGTTCACTGTTTTGTATTCCTAAACATTGCTGGGCAACAGGCTATAAAGATATTTTGCAACTATACTTTTCCTGACAAGAATAAATACAAAACAGAAGCTCTTAGATAGCATCACTAACTTTTAGTCTAGAATTTGCTACTTAGTATTTACTACTACTACTTTTTCTTCTTTCGGCTTTTCCCGGTTAGGGGTTGCCACAGTGGATCATCTGTCCGCTCATGATTGGTAGTAGAGTTTTACAATGTCGAGTTGCCAGCCCGGCGCCCTACCTTCCACAGAAGGTGCACACATGCACACACTCACACCTAGGGCCAATTTAGAGAGTGTCTAATTCACCTACTGCATGGATTTGGGATGTGGGAGGAAACCCACACAACCACAAGGAGGACATGCAGACTCCACACAGAAGACAACCCAGTCGAGAATCGAACCAGAGAACCTCTTGCTGTGAGGTGGCAATGCTAACCGCTGCACCACTGCAGCCGCCCACTACCACCATTACTACTACTTACTACACGTGACATTTATAGTACAAAGCTGAAGAGACTAAGGCTGGGAATTGGAAAGAATTACCACCAGTGGGAAGCCTTAACATAAGCAACTTTACTTTAGTGAACCTTTCTATTTCATAGACAGCCCGACTGCTGTAGCTTCCCACTAGAGGATAGTCCTGCTGGCCGAGTCTTATAGTAATAAGGCAATCTGGTGACGCAGCTAATGCTGATTAGCCACATGTCCTTTGAAAATGTCAGCAGCTCCCAATTTTCACTGCTTTCCCTTTCACTCCATTTGAAGCAGTCGTGGTACAGGTAACTTCAGTGAAGATATGGAGAAGGAGGTTTGCTAGTGTGTTGACTTGTGTGGAAGTGTATATGCATGTCTGTAGGGGGACAAATGAAGCCAGCGTAGTGTGTCTGTGTACGCTTGAGTGCATCTGCCTGGGTAATTATACAGGGAAGGGAGGGAATACCTAGGCTGCATGCATGTTGATGAATGAGTGGGTGTGTCCATAAGTCCAATCAAGACATTATTTGACACTTGGTGGAGGTGAGTGTGTGTGCGCACATTTGTATGTGCTGTTGGGTTCCTTTGTAAATGAAATGCATGGACCACCAGAGTAAACACTACTGCCATCACAAATCTGAGAGCACTAGTGTTAAACAAGGCACTATAGGAGGTATGCTAATGACAGTAATGAGGTCTTTCTCATTGGACTCATACCTGGCTCCAAATCCCATTTTCTCGCTATAATTTAAACTGGCCTTCCTGCAGTAAGCAATTTTTTGAAATCGTACAGAAAGCCTATGAAACTGGTGAGGTGAATGGTTCCCTAACAAGAGGTTAATATAAGAAATACTAAAACAAGGGGATGGATATTAAGAGAACTGACCTGTCAAAACGGACTGTGTGGAAAACAAGTGAAATCACTTGCACACAGAGAAAATGCGTGTGGGACGGAATTTAAATGAAACAATAAGATAGAAAGGGTAAGTAAAGGAAGTATGCATTGTAAAAGTGACAACAATAAAAAGCAGAGCTGTGTGCGAATGAAAATACAAAACAAAAATCAGACTGATCACACACTCTTAATTCAAGACTGGAGGAGGGTGAGGCTACATGTATAAGATGAGATGCTATCCACCCAGTCAATCAATCCTGCATAATCTGTGGTAGGAAAGGACATGGGCTCAAAAGAATTTGCAATTTGTTGAACAAAAATACAAACATGAACTTTGCTGGAATTATGGAAGTGAAAAAATCCCATACCGTAAAGTTCAAAAATGCATGAGAAGCATTGAGATGAGCAAATAACCCTAGTTTCATAAGTAGCACAGGTAGTGGGAGGACTCAGGCCAGGACAACGGCAATAAGGGTAAACACCAGCTTCTCCATCAAGGGGGATAAGAGAAATCATTCCATCTCATTCCTCAAATAGCCAATGGTATAGCATATAAAGCCAAGTAATCATGTGTTCCGGTACATATAGCAATTATGGAGCTGAAAAGGGCAGCTGTGAGTACAGAGGACAGGAGACCACTGGTTACAGGGGGACAGTGTGACAGATCGGGGACCTCTCCTTATTCCCCCGATGCCCATCTGAATGAAGAATGAAATGGCTGAAAGGCCCTCCAGTTTGGGAATGAGCAGAGTATAAGGCTCCTCATTGGATATGCTCATCTTCTACACTGACAGGAAAGAAAAGGACAACGATACACAAAAAGAATTGTCCATAAGGCAACAACCAGATGATGGTGGACTGCAAGGGAGACAGATTGCTGATTAATTCTCAACACTTTCTTCTAAGTGTGTAATTTGAATTAGACACCTGAAGAGTGCACTAAATTGTCAGAACATTCTTTTGAGAAGCTGGAGCTAGATGGTAATGACAAGAAGTGTATGATGTTAAAATATTCTGGCCACCATGTAGAACCATACGGTCAAAAACAGGCATTTATTCATTCATTTTATGATTTCATGTTTAATCTTATTCTGGCTCACAGGGAGGTGGAGCCTATCATCCTGGTAGTCAGTGTCAGCAGGCATTAGAAGTAATGTTAAATGGGGTATCTGTCCATCTTAACATGCACACACCTAGGACGGCTGCCAATTTACCTGCAGCATGTCTTTGGGATGTGCACCAAGAGAAAATTCACCCGGACAAAGGTAGCGCATGTAAATTAATCACAGAAGGCACCCCGGCTGAGTGGAGAAAGTACAGTCGTGTACACTTACCATAAATGTAGATGTTAGAGTGTATTCACTGTTGCAGTCATTACATTTGGGTAATCCTGCTGGCAGGTTGCCCTCAGCCGGCCTGAATTCCAAAGTCTTGGGTCCTGCATCGGCTGTTGTCACCCCTTCCCTGACGTCAGGCCTTCAGGGGAATAAAAGAAGCAGCTGATGCCATTTTCTTCAGTTTTTCTTGCCCTAGACATCAGGTGCCCCCAAAAAAGGTTAGCCAAATTTTATATATATATTCAGAAATGCACCAATATAAATTTTACCTTCATCTATAAGCAAATACACCACATAGGTAGTATAAATCAGAGAAGGAAAGATAAGATCCAAAAGAAAAAAGGGGGAAGGTGGGTGGGTAACCTGGACTGCAACAGTGAATACACTCGAACATCTACATTTATGATAAGTGCACACAACTGTACTATGTTCTTCGTGTTTCACTGTTGCAGTCATTACATTTGGGTAGAGTCCCAAAGCTATGGTTGGGAGGCTGGAACTAGACAGCAGTAGGAGCGGCTATGAGGCCCTGCAGAAGTGCAGTGGTAAAGCCTGCCCTAGATTTAGAGTAGAGTGGCAGATGATAATGCTTTGTAAAGGTGTGCACTGAACTCCAAGTAGCCCCCTCTAAAATGTCTGTGGTTGGAACTCCCCTGAGAAAGGCTGCTGAGGTGGCTGCAGCTCTGGTGGAATGAGGCCTAATGCCCTTCGGCACTGGTTTGCCATGGTGTAAGTAGCAGAAATGAATGCAGTGGCCTAACCACTTAGATATAGTCTGCTTTGAGATCGGCTTTCCTTGTGATCTTGCAGCATATGCCACTAGTAATTTATCTGTCTTTCTGAAAGCTTTGGTTCTGTCCAAGTAGAATCTAAGCTGTCTGTGTACATCCAAAGAATGCAGAATTCTCTCCCCCTTATTCTGTGGATTTGGGTAAAAGTTGGCAGATGGATGGCTTGCTTAAGAGCCACACTGGACACTACTTTAGGCATAAATGTTGGATTTGTCCTCAGGGAGACCCTGTCTGGATGAAAAATGATGAAAGGTTCCACAGCCATGAGTGCCTGTAGCTCTGAAAATCGTCTTGCAGAAGTAATTGCTAAGAGCAGAGCCATTTTCAAAGATAAAAACTTCATATCAGCAGTAGCAGCTGGCTCAAAAGGAGGCAGGGTGAGCTTTTCCAAGACATAGTTGAGGTCCCATGCAGGTATTGGTAGTCTCCTGGGGAGTCTTAAATTTTTGGCTCCTCTGAGGTACTGCCTTAATAAAGGGTGAGAAGAAAAGTTGTGGTTCTGTATTGTAATGAGCCGAAATGGCAGAGGCATGAATTTTTATTGATGAAAAAGATAGGCCTTTGTCCAGGATCTCAGTTAAGTATTGCAAAATCTGAGGAATATTTGGTACCGCTGTATCAGTTCCTTGTGCCTGGTTCCAGGCACAGAATCTCTTCCATTTTACAGCACAAGACGTTCGAGTACTAGGCCTTCTGGCTTCCAGAATGACATCCATCACAGCTTTACTAAGAGGTGTTTTTTGTGTGATTACATTATTTGCCATGCTGCCAAGTTTAATGCCCCGAGTTGGCAGTGCATGATCTGATTTGTCTTGCTGGGACAGTAGTCGAGATAATTGAGGTAAGGTCCAAGCTGAGTATAGAGATAAGTTTCTTAGTATTGGGTACCAGTACTGGCATGGCCAGTCTGGGGCAATCAGTATCAGCTTTGGCTTCTCCTGTCTGACCATTAGGAGCACCTTGGGGAGGAGGGGCAGTGGCTGAAAGGCATATACTGATAGGTTTTTCCAGCTGAAAGATAGGGCATCCACTTTCCATGCTTGTCTGTGATAAGTCCCTGTGCAGAATCTTTTTAGTTTGTAATTGAGAGGGGAGGCAAATAGATATATGTCCGGGCATCCCCATTTCCTTGCTATCATGCTGAAGACTTGTGGATCCAGCTTCCACTCGTGGGGATCCATGAGGTTTCTGCTTAGTTTGTCTGCCAGATTTTCCTTTCCTGGCAGGAATTATGCCTGCAGATGTACTTGGCAAGTCAAAGCTGTGTCCCACAAGGTCATGGCTAGTCTGCAAAGGGTGTAAGAATGTGTGCCCCCCTGCTTGTTTATATACCACATGACCGTGGTGTTGTCTGTCTTTATCAGTAGTTGTCCCGGATGAAGTAGGTCCTTGAAGGCTGTCAGGGCATTTTGAACAGCTAACATCTCTCTTTGATTGATATGTAGATGCATTTGGTTTGAGGACCATGTGCCCTGAAAGCATCTTCCTGCCATGTGGGCTCCCCAGGCATATTCTGATGCATTTGTTATTAGTGTCTGCCTGGCTGAAGGTAATGTGAATGGCTGTCCCTTGTTCTGGTGACAAGCCTTTGCCCACCATTGAAATTCCAGTTGCAGGCAGGGAATGAGAGTAATCATTGTTTCCAGGCTGTGGCAATGTTGAGTCCAAACACTTTTTAGGTACCATTGAAGTTTCCTCATATGCAGTCTTGCATATGGAATTAGTAGGATGCAGGATGCCATGAAGCCCAAATTTTTCTTGCAGATAACTGGGCCTTTGTTGCCAACTTTCTGAAATAGGTAGTCAGTTGCCTTTGTTTGTCTGGCGTGAGATAAGCCATCTGGGTAGTTGTATTCAAGCTTGCACCCAGGAATATTATCTCTTGTGAGGGTACTAGTTTATTTCTTGTTGTTGACTGTGTACCCTAGGCATGTTAGAAGTCTTTTCACAAATGCCAGATGTTGAAGAAGAATGTCCTTGTTCTCTTCTTGAATGAGACAGTCGTCCAAGTAAGGATATATTTGTTTTCCTCTTCGTCTGCAGAATGCAATTACTGGTGCCAGGCACTTTGTAAAGACCCTGGGAGCAGTAGATAAGACAAAGGGCAGTACAGAGAATTGGTAATGTATTGAACCAGCCTTGAATCTTAGCTATCTTTTGCATGATTGTCTGATTGGAACATGCAGGTATGCCTCTTTTAGGTCTAAATTCACAAGCCAAGCAATCTTGCCCAGCATGGGCAGAAGCTGCTGCAAAGTCAACATTTTGAATTTTGGAATATCCAGGAAAGTGTTCAAAATAGATAGGTCCAGTATCGGCCTCCAGGCCTTGTCCTTTCTGAGTACCAAGAACAGTCTTGAGTAAAATCCTTGTCCCTGCTCTTGCTCTGGTACTTGATGAATGGCCCCCATGTCCATGAGGGATGAGACTTGTTTTTCTGCCTCTGCCCATTGATTTTTGGCAGATCTGGCCAGCCGTTTGCCTTTGGTACAGTATGGAAGTGGAACTTGTAGCCTTGTGACACTAGGTTTAGAACCCACTTGTCCTGGGTTATGATGTGCCAATTTTGAGCAAAAAGTGCTAATTTTATCCCTAAGGGTGCTGCCAGAAAATAAGTGCTTGGTGCCGGCAGGAGGAAGTCATTGGGACTGTTTTCTGTATGTTTGTGATCTATCTTCTCCAGCTTTGGAGTTGAAGCACCCCATTGCTTGGGCCTATAAGGACCTTGCACCTGGGATCTGCCCCTAGGGCGTCTAGGTCTGCCCCTTTGAGGTCTGTCTGACACAGGAAAGGACCAATTTTTGTAGGCCAGTGTCTACTAAATCTAGGTGGCTGTACCTGTAAAAAAATCTTTGACAGTTTGCATAGATTTAGCTTTGTCCTCCATTTTCTTTAACACCTCTTCTGCCTTAACACCAAACAAAGTATCATGCTGTAAAGGTGCATCTAGTAATTTAACTTTAACATGATCAGGCAGATTTTGTTCCTTTAACCAAGCATGCCTTCTAATTACAGAACCCATAACTGCGGCCCTGCAGGAGGCCTCCAAAGAATCAAAACCACATTGCAAAGTGTTTTCCAGCTTGTTCTGCTGCATACAATAAATCCTGCATTTCCTTGTTTTCTGCACATTCAGAATTTAACATTTTCTGTTTAAGCAATCCCATGACATGTTGCTGATACTTAAGCATATATGAAATTGACAGTTTAAGGCTCTTATAGCCAAAGTTGCAGAGGTGTAAACCTTTTTTCCCCATCTATCCAGTGCCCTTGAATCTCTGTAAGAGGGGTTGAGTTTTTTTGCAGAGACCTTAACCCACTTTGGACCCTGTGATATAGTTTCTGGGTCAGCAGCAGGGTTTTTAAAAATAAATTTGTGTAAGTCAGGAACCCTGTAATATCGGTCAGGCTTAACAGGAGCTGGGGGTAAGGAGTCAGGGGTCAGACTAGACTCCGAAAACACATCATCTACAATGTCTAACACAGGTAGAATGGCTGGAGGCCTGTGCTGAGGTAGTAATAGAAAATCCCTGAGCCTCTTTTTAGATTCTGAAAAATCTTGGCTTTCCCAGTGGAAATGCTCCCTCATGGTGTGCAAGGTTTCCCCAAAGGAATAGTCCTCAGGAGGAGATGCTGATGGTATAGATTCTTCAGCATCAGAATCCTCATAGGGGGAAGAGAATATTCATGTTCAGAAGAGGAATCAGAAGAAATAGAAACCTGATCTGAAGATTCATAGTCAGTGTCTTGCCTAGGCCTCTTATCAGGAGGGGGATGGGAACCCCTGATCATGGTAATCAAGTCTTTGGCCATTTTGAGCATCTGTTTTTTGGGCATAGAGGACTGTCCATGTGGCTCTTGAGTTTGTTTCCTTGCTTTATAAGGTGCTTTAGTCTGACTTTGAATCTGAAGTCGTTTTAATGCAAAGATGTTTAGGTCTGAATACACCCTCAGAAGCCGGTACTTGCTCAGCGGCTCCGGACCCATCTGAGGGATTAGCATCCGAGGCTCCAATACCTTGAGTATCCAGCTGTATGGCCGACTCCACATGGGAGTCGGTAGCGGCCTGCAACCCTAAAGTAGCGGGCATCAGGGACTGCGAAAGCACCTCACTGAGAACCGGCGACTGGCTTAGGAGAAGCTTCGTCGTTGGTTTTGGGCCTCGGCTGTTTATCTTTTTCTTTGCATTTGTTGTAAACTCCGGTAGTCGGATGGCTATCCGATGACATTTCAGGATAATTAAATCGGCGTCCAAAAAAGTTTAAAGCAAAATCATACCAAAGTTTAATAGTGCGTTGGTTAAATCTAGCACAAAACCGACAATCAGAAACGTTGTGATCAGGGCCTAGGCAAGGAATACAGTAAGAATGAAAATCCTTATGAGGTATTTGCTTCCCACAAGAAATACAGTTAACTTTTTCTGACATCGGTCTGGAGCAAGAAAAAAAGTTTCCCCAATGGGGTACTTAGCTTTATTGAAGACTTCGGATCTGAAACTCAAATATGAAAATCTCAGGAGTCGGCCGACCGGCACTTGTGAACTGCTTCTGCTTCGGGCACCGCACGGCAAGAAAGACTGAAGAAAATGGCGTCGGCTGCTTCTTTTATACCCCTGATGACATGACATCAGGGAAGGGGTGACAGCAGCTGACGCAGGACCCAAGACTTTGGAATTCAGGCCGGCTGAGGGCAAACTGCCAGCAGGATTACCCAAATGTAATGACTGCAACAGTGAAACACAAAGAACATCTAAGCACAGTAAGACAGCAATGCTAGTCAGTGCACAAGTAAATATAAAAACACAAATATTCACCATTTCTACCTAAATTAGCACATGAATTCCATTAATATATGGGACTATGGGGTTCTGTCTTGTGAGAAATTAGGAATGGCAAAAAAGAATTCAGTGCAAGAGCAAAGAATACAGGGTATCTAAAAAATCAGAATCACAATTTGAGCCAGAGCAATGACACACTGTATTACTATGCTGATTTATTCCCATGCTTAGGAAACTTGTTAGGCAACTATCGCAAACAAACAAATACTGATGTTTCAGAAAAAGTACCTGCACAAGGAAAATAAAAGAATAAAATAAACCTTGGGTATCATCAAGATGTTGTTAGAGCCATGGAATGGATTAACAGTAGAGTGACTGTAGGGAAGAATTATAAGATTTGTAAGTGTATTGATCCACATTTGAATAGTGTGATTAAAACATAGTAGTGACCACTACTTACAGCTGAAGAAGCAACTTCAAGTGTTCAATTCTCTTCAGTACTAAATGCAAACCAAAGTTTCAGACAGAGAATGATAGATGAAGAATGTTTCAAATTGTCTACATTTCATATACTACTATGCAGGTCCAGACTTTAGACTTCTGTTTTAAATCATCACCAGATGTGTTTCAAGGCGCTATTGTGCAGGTAGCTGAATGTTTGGAAGATATTCTAAACAGTATCAATTATCTCTTAGTGTGGATTCAGACACAAGAAGTGCATGATAAGAAACTGAACTAGCTGCTAAATAGAGTAAGGGAGCATAATTTCCCCTTAACATAAAATATAAAGTCAGAGTGACAAGCCAGAAGTACATGGGTCATGTTCTATCATCAGGTAGTCCAAATACAGAAAAAAAAAAAAAATCAATCAATTATTGTGCAAATGCAGAGTCTGGAAGAACATAAAAGAATTATAACAATTACAAAAAATGATACAATATCCCATGTCTGAAACAGACATAACTCTTAGAGCAAGACATTGCTTGGGAATAAGGCATAAATACGATATACATTTTGTGATGCTCAAGAAATTAGTTACCGGTGCACCAACATTAAAGTACCATACTGTGAACAAGTCACCTGTGTTTCAAGTTGATGTTGATATTATTCAGAAAGGCATGAAAGCCATGAAAATACAAGATAAAAGACTGACTATTTCTGGCTCATCAGTATTGGCAAAGACAAAAAGAGCGAGACGCAACAACAAAAAAATAACAGTTAGCAATAATGCATAGCTGTGACAATTTTCATGGACATATCTGTGGTAAAGTTCAGGTGGAGAGCATAGCACAACCCTTTTAAAGCATGTGCAGAAAGTCTTTGCCCAAAGCACCTCCAAAATTGTAGATTTATTGTATAGATTTGTGTTCTGAAAGTAAAACGCAGACCAGGCAAGAAACTATGCATATCAGACATTTTGAGTTGATAACACCAGAAAAGTATGAAAGTGTTCAGACAAATAGAGACTCTTTGCATATTACTGAAGTTACCAATGATGGAAAATGTATATAAATGTCAGAAATGATCTACAGAGCTATACTGATGCAGCTATTGTCGGACATGTGGCTATTGTAAGCCATTAGAATGAAATTCTGACCTAAAAAAAAAAATATCACCGAGGAAAGAAATCCAGTCTTAGTCTTATTTCCTTGCAAGGTAAAAATAACTCGTGTCCAGGGTTTGATGTTCAAAGATGACAAAAGAATGGGGATCAACCAAATGCTAAAAGCTTGAGGGGATGTGTGCATCGTGTTTGTAAATAGTGAAGTACAACAGGTATTCTGACTGGTCAAGTAGGTAAACTCAGACAGAAGTAGCAGCACCGAGTTCTACTGTGTGCAGAACATCACATAGTGCTCCCAAAGCAGTAATGCTGACATACTCCATGCCACACTGTCCACAGAATACTAGCATACCCAACAGTACTAGAACATCCAAAGAGCTGAGGTGGTAGAGATTTTTTTCAGCTGAAGTAAATCATATGCCTTGTATGCGTGTTGATCATAGCAATCCTTAAAATAATCAAACAGACTGACACTAACACTACATTTGCAAGTGTGATTAGTACAATAAAAATCGAAATTTTTAAGATAGAGATATTGGATGCTTTGAAACTTGACAATGGTCTGCATAAACAAGTCAGGGATTCAAACGTTTTGTTTATAAATTAGAACTTGGATATAAATTCCAGTAAATACTCTCCTTGGTCATATGAAGAAGTGAAAATTTTGTGATAAAGAGCTGTAGCAAAATCTATGAATACTGTTGTACCACAAGTATGGAAAAAAGGAACACTTCAGTGGAAGGACTCTGCTTTTATGAGTTCAACTACGATGGTCAAAAGGTGGAAAAGTAGATCGTTGTCTGCAGCACCAGTGCCCGATAATCAGCAGAAAATACAGAAACTACTATGGCAGCAACTGCAAAAGATACTCAGGTTTTACAGTAGAGATAAAGTGAGAATCCAAAAGCCATGGGAATGTCTGTAGTCTCAGCATGACATTATTTCTTCTGTACCACTTATTAACTTTCTTATGAGTCATATAGAGTTTGGACTGGATTGCTTTACAAAATCTGCAAAAGACAAATATATCACAGTGAAAGTTCTAGAAAGATGACCAACCAGAGCTGTCACAGTCAGTCCTGCTACAAGGAAATGGAAGTTGTATAAACTGTCATAGTTATAATTTGGAAAGGGGGGGGGGGGGATTCTTTAAATAGTATCTCATAATAAGCTGTTGTACAGAAAGAAACTGACCTGTAAGAAAGCCAGACGCCCAATACAAAAAGTCAAACAAAATTTTTCAAGTAGGCTACACTATTCAAGTAGCCAGACAGACATTGTCTGTCCCAGAGTTGAGAATGATTCAAAGAACTCAACAATTACAGTATCAAATATGTCTTTCAGTGTATCCTTAAATTCCAATTTTGATGTAAATAGCCTATGACATTTAGGACAGCATTAAGATTTTACAATGTGATATAATGCATTTTACTTCAGGATGTAAATATACATATGTATGTATGTGTATATGTATTATATATATATATATATATATATATATATATATATATATATATATATATATACACACACACATACACACACAATATATATATATATATATATTTACATACATACAGAGAGAGAGACGCACACAGGTTTAGCTTCTTCAGTAATCATATCATGCGATATACCCTTGCTTCAAATATATTAGATTGAATATAAACCTCACAGAGATTAGACATCCCTCAGTCTATTTTCTGCATCTGCATATTATTCACGTGACAGTCACAGATCTGCTAACTTTAGAACATCAGAAATAGGCTCACAGTTAAGTAGTAGGCAGTCTATCATATGCCTGGCCAATAAATCATACTCAGAAGGTTGGTCTCTCTCTCCTTGAGGGAGTCTGCATAAAATAGGGGTGAATTTGGGGCTGCTCATCTAAATATATAGATTTTTCTTGAAGATGGGAATGGAGATAGCTTTGCTTGACATGTAATGAAAGACTGTTCCAGATGCAGAGGATTTGTCAGGATATGAATGCATCACACCAACCTATCTTGCTTAGCTGTTGCAGAAACTTTAGGTCATTTAACTTGGTATTTGACGAAAGATTTCCAGTGGAGCATATACCACATTTTTTTATGGTTGCTGATTTTCTTGTTGTGATCCTTTCCTTTATACAGATGGCTATACCTTCCTTTTATCCTCCTTACTGCGAATATAAAATGCAAACAGTGGTGTGTGTGGGTGTGTGTGTCTGTAGCAGTATATATATATTACACACATATATGCACACCTTCCAGTTATAGTTCTCAGTGCCAATTTCTGCTATGGACATATCAAACTATGTTATCCCAAAGCTACTGTACTCCTGCAGAATGTCTGCCTATACTATAATCCTTCCATTTTATGTTGTTCATTTGCAAACATAAAATGTATATACTAACAAAAAGCAAATATGAGACAGTTTAACAGATTTGTTTAAGCACTATTATGTCCTCCAGGGTATGTGTTATTGGAGAAATGCCCTTCCAGGTGTGTAACACCCTGGGCATGCAATTCCTAGTTACATCCACACGGTCAGGCATCTGACTACAGCTCAGATTTTCCAGAATTTTAATTCTACTCATGAAAATTCTTGAAGGGGAATTTTGAATCAACAGATATATGGCTCTCACAAGAACTTCCATCTCTGCATGTAGTACCTAGAAAATGTTGTTACAATACTAAACACAGAATATGCTATTTATCGAAGACATTCAACTCATGGCATCGGAGCTTCTCTTAACATTGACTAGATGAAAGTGAAAACATTTCGCAAAAGGACACAAATAACGGATCTTTTTATTTAAGTACCGTGCAACTCAACTGAGAGAAATAAAAAAAAATGTAATCTATTTTATATGCCAGTAATGGTCACTTCCATAAGCTTCATTTCCATAAAACACAAATCTAACCAAAACTGTAATGTAACATAGGAAAACAAAAACCTACTGCAACAATACTTGCAGAATCTATTCATATATACAAAAATAAAACCCAGCAGTTATGAAAAACAGCTCATTGCACTGAAAGAAGCCCAATAACTGCATCAGTAAAATGTATCAGTAGAAAAAGGACAAAAACACAGATATAAAAATCTAGCATCGATGCATAAGGTGCTGTTTATTTTTATTTACTATTTGCTAACCAGGTAGGTGAACTCCAGAGACCGATTTCAGCCACAGCCCAAGCTCAGGGACAATAAACAATACAAGTAAACATCAATTATACTCTTTAAATAAGAAAGTGTTAGGGTTGTATAACTAAAAATCAGAAAGTTCATATACAGTTGATGTACAGTTTTATAAAGCAGATTATTATGCAGTTCTTTTAAACTGGCACATTGGGTTTCATCAGTTTACGTGGTTTGCAACACAGTTTGGCTAAATGAAATTGCTTCTTAAAGGTTAAAAATTGAATTTCCTTAAAAAAATTTCAAATGGAAGGAAGTAAAAAATATATAGTGATTACAGAGAAAGGTTTAGAGGTTAAGAAAAGAATATGGCAGTAAGAATTAACTGGAAAAGGAAAACACTGAGAAACTGTAAGCATTTTTAGGATTTAACACTTTAAATAGAATTTTTCCATTATCCATAAAGCATTTACAAATAACTTCATTGAATGGGATTGCTTAAACTTGATGAGATTATTTTGATGCCTTGTTTCTACTGGTAGTTTAATCCAGAGAACTGGGCCTGTTCGTGAGATGGTTCTTTCACCAATGGCCATTTTTAATGGAGCACAGTTACGTAATATTAAGTTCTCATGGGACTTTTCAGAGGGGCGGAGATATCCAATGTGCATGATACTATCTTGCTGGAGTACCACATGATTACTTTCACCATATCATCATTTCTGAGGTGATGTGGTTGTTCCTGAGAAGCAGTCCTATGAACTTGTTCCATCAAACGTGCTAAATGCTACAAGTTTATTTCATATAGGCCAAGTCTCAATGCCCGTGGCTTTACTCTTCTTGAATGCACATAATCTCAGGTCGAATGCACATAATCTCAGGTCAAAGTTTAAAAAAAAAAAAAAAAAAACGAGAAAAACAACAGTGGAAGAAGGAAACAATAAAAGAATGCTGTCACTATAGTTATTAAAACATGACATTTACTATTTGTTATGTAAACATGCAGCTTGTTCATACCAGTTGGAAATGTATTATTTTCTTTTTTTAACTCATTTGCCAAGTCTTTTACAGCTTTAGTTGTTAATTAGAACATGGTACTGTTTCTCTAATATGCAGAGTACAAAGTATTTTTCAAAGTTATATACGATTTCTTTTAAAGCCAAGTTATGCCCTAATTTTTAGCTCCAAATGTCAGATTCCCAAAGCTCCTTGCATTAGTAGTTTGTTTTTAGAGAGCTATAAATATACCCGTTAAAGACCGCAGTATCTCTGCCGTAGGCACGCTAATAAACTCCTATTGTTATTTTTAAAATCTTTTTACCAGACCACATATCTTCATACTTTTAATGAAAATTCTCAAAGGTATTGTTAAAAAGCATCATATGCATTTAGATATGGATTATTATAAATTTAGTAAAATATAGGGAAAAGAAACTTAAGGTGCTATATATCCTATGCCTGCATCCTACATATAAAGCAAACACACTTGCTTATAATAAAAAATTGCTTAGATACAGGGTAAAACACATCTTTGTTTATAGAAGAAATTCTGTATTATACCTCTATGGAACTCCATTTTACTAAGCTACAACTCTAAAACAGACAATGTGAATTCAAAAATAGGTTGAATTAATGTTTCTATCTTAGTTGATACAATATTAACTATTACTTACAATAATTTCTTAAACTTTGCAAATGTCTCTGGCACATTTTGTGCTAAACTTTCCTTATTAAATAGAACTCCTGGTACCACGATCCTAGTTTTGAAAAGACTGTCCTTCGCAGCGTCTATATTAGAACACCAAAAGTTCTAAATTTCGAATGCTCACGAGTGAAAATGCAGGACCTTGAAATCCCCTATTGTGGGGGGTTTCACTCTCCCCGCTAAATATATAATCCAACTCCAAGATCGCACTGCAGCGAGGAAAGGGCAAATATTCCAATCTTCACTTTACTGGGATCAAAAAGAAAAAAAACATCGAGCTCCTGCATTTTTGCTCATGTGAGCATTCAAAATTTAGAACTTTCTGTGTTCTAATATAGACACTCCTTCGCATACCTCTCAACTGTACAGATTTTCATAGAGTGTCTAGATTTTTGCCTCAAAATTTTGGCCTGTTTTACAAAAAACTGATTTTCTGGTAAATTAGTAGCAAATCATTAAAGACTGAAGTCAAGACAATAATGACAGACATTTAAGTTTCAGACTTCATAGCCTTCCGAAAATTCATGCTAAAGCAAACCCGGTTATTCTATCAACTTTCTAAGTTTGTTACAGCAATATTTAAAAAGTGTTCCTATTTGTAGGCCTTTGTCCCACCTTTATTAATGGCTTTGTCGGATTTCTTGCTCTAAGAGGTTGAGAGGTATGGTCCTTCTACTGCACAGTCAGTGGTACTTGAGGTCTTTAAAGAGAAGATGTACTTAGTTCCTTGTAAAATGTGCATTTCAGAAAGCAAAGGTGCAATATCAGTAACATATTTTTCTTTTGTATTCTGCAAAATGTTTGATAAAGTCACAGCCTAGAGCAGATGAACTTGACCTGTATTATGACTTCCCTGTACATCAGATACAATGAAATTGTCAAGTTCCCATTATAAAGGCGTGAAAAAACACCATAATCATGGAATGAAAAAAGACAAAACACATTACAAGACATAAAATTAGAATGCAGAAAATAATTGTATGTAATAAATATGCTATATAAAATTAGTTTCATTAATGAAATCTTTCTACAACAAGTAGGGGTAGCTATGGGGTCAGCATGTGGTGGTCTGTAGGCCAATATAGTTGTGACAATGGGAGAAGAAATTTATTTTCCCTAGAGTTTCTATGATTATATCAAGCATTAATACTTGATATCTGGATATTTTTATTTTATGGGATGGACCCACGTTATTAATTAATGAATTCATTATTTACATTAATTCTATGACAGAATTTTTAAAGTTTACTTATACACATTATTTAGATTAAATTTCTTACTATGACATCTTCCTTGTTAAGGACTACCAGAATAAGAAATTCATATCTGAACTCTTCAGAAAAGAGGCGTATTTGAATTCTTTACTTCACTATTCAAGTTCACATCCATTGAAACAAAAAAAAAAAAAAAAAAAAAAAAAAAGCTATAGTGAAGCGACAATTTGTGCGTGCTGCACTGATGGTGTCAAATATGGAAGACTTCTTAGCTGAATGTGATGCACTTAACTATACGTTTCTGAAAAAAGGATATCCTGTTAGTTTTGTCATGGAGATTTTACTTGAAGTTGTTAATAAAAGAGAAAGGGCTATCTATCTTTGCTAGCAGAAGATCTAGGCCACCAGAGCCCTAACATCAATAGTGACAACCATTCAAGACACTATATTTCAGGCATTAGTGACTATAGGACTTCCCTAATAACTAACTGCCTTTTCCTCTGACAGTATTGTAAAAAAAACAAATATTAAATAAGAACTGGTCCATCCTAAGGTGAGATAAAGCCATTAGACCCTTCATTGATACAGTTCCAACCATAGTATACAAGAAAGGTAGGAACCTGAAAAATGTATTTGAAACAAAACAGTGAATTCAAGCACAAATCTGGATATATGAACAAATGTGATATGTTACACTTTTGTAAATACATTAAAGCAAGGGGATACATTTGCCATCAATGACATTCATTTTAAAATCCATCATAGATGTAACTAACTCTGAAAGAGTTATTTATTGTGCTGTTTGTAACCAATGTTGCTGTTTTTATATTGGTAAAACTGACAGGAAACTGAAAAATCACATTTATGAGCACCTCTATAAGAGCAAAACAAAAAAAGTTAACCAATGCTTTGAGTAAACATATATTGGACAATGAAGAACACGTTTAATTTTTTTTGTAACAGACAATATAAGGACAGATATCAGAGCTACAGCCTGGGCTATACTTTTAGGAAAGAGAGCTTTACAGGCAGTTACACTTTGGTGCAGGTAACTAGCCAGGATTAAATGAAAACATCTTAATTAGCTCCATTTTGAAGCTCAAAGCATTAGATAGATGCATTTTATTGTCATTAATTATATTTTAAAAGCTAATGTTTTGATAAATACTGTATTTTATACATTTTTACATATTTACACTGTTTTAATAGAGAAGAAACTAATTTTATATAGTATATTTATTACATACAATTATTTTCTGCATTTTAATGTTATGTCTTTAAGGGGGTGTGTGTCTTTTTTCATTTCATGATTATGACGTTTTTCACATGCCTTTATAATGGTGACTTTACAACTTCATTGTATCTGATGAAGTTCTAGTGTTCTGGGAAGAAAGCGTTCATCTTCTTTGTATGTTGATCTAATAAAGCTGTGTTTTGCACTTGGACTACTACTGAATCGATTCTTTTGGCTTGAATAAGCATTTTGCAACTTCAGTGGGGATTTCAGCTGCCCTGTTTGGCTTTTCGTTTTTTGAGCTAGTAATTTCACAATATATTTTACTTCCTTCATATATGTACTTTTCTACCTTCTAGCATCTGTTTTCATTTGTGTCAGCGAGTCTTCCTTAATGATATTTTCCTAGTATTCCTGTACTCCTCCCTTATCAGACTCATAATCGAGTGCAATGCCCCCTTTGGCATGTACCTTGCCAAGCACATGCAGCAGCTTATGAGACCACAAAGGTTCCTGACCAGGAAAATCCAGTGTCTCAAACACCTATCCTATACAGATAGGCTAAAAACCCTGTCCTTCTGCCTAGTCTCATACAGACTGCTCAGAGGTGACTTGTGTCTGACATACAAGGCCATCTCAGACCCAGCCTTGATGGAGTTACTGCATATCCATAAGGCAAACTCAACTTGTGCAACCAGCATGCAAGGCTTCAACCTGGTATGTGACATTAATAGATCTTGTTGGCAGGATATATTGGTGTCCTAAAGACTCCCCCATCTGTGAATACACTCCTTCTCCATGTCAGAGTACCTCACTAGTCCTCTTTAAGAGGAACCTGGACGACTGGATGGGAAACAGAAAATACACCCCTGGGATCTCACCTCTCTCTTTGCTGGACAGGTGAAACAGATGCTGACATTGTAGAAAAATGGGTAAAATTATTGGCTAGGCTTATAAGGGCCTCCGTGCCAATAGCTTAGTATCTTCTTATGAACCTAGGATAATGAAGTTCTAACATACAATGAAAACTAATTTTGTCTAGTTACTGTTTCTTATAACCATATTTGGCTTCAATATAAATGTTGAAAAATTAATAATTTTTCACTTTCTTTTTGTTGCATGTGGGTTATATTAGGCATTTTCTTCTTAGGAACATTTTCCCTAATTATATATTAAAATTACTGTTTTTAAAAATTCTGTGATGTCTTTAGATTCTTGTAGGTTTATTTTAGACTTTTGTCATTCAGCATGTAATTTCCCTGCTACATGTACTCGCAGTTTTAAAGTAAATAATAATGCCAGTATGAGCACTAAACAGTTCATTGTTGCACAAGAGTCTGATTGGGTCTAAACGCCATTGCTATTCGATAGAGTTTTAATATATTATGCAGCATCACCAAATTAACTTTTACACAGTACATTAAAAACCATTGAGTTCTGCGAAAGTATTTCTACTGTGCAGTACATTTTAAATTGCACTCAGTTTCATTGTGCATCCTGAAGCAATTGCTTTTGCCTTTACAATCATTTTTGGATGTGCAACACAGCATTATTTAAAACGCATATTCAAGTTGTAACCTTAAGCTGTACATTTTCCATTTGCCTCCCTCATTACCTTCCCTCAAACAGAGATGAACAGAACAGATAAACTGCATCATTCCATATGGAAATATGTAAATATCATACACAAGTTCAGTTACAGGCCTGCCACACCCTAGCTTAAGTCAGACAGGAAAAGTAAAAACCCTTAACTGAAATTCCATACATTAACAATGAACACTTCAGGGGTGTTTACAACATATTCACCACAGTTCGGAGTCTTCAGCCTCTTCTACGTCTTGGAGGTTTTACTCCAGTAACACTATCCAAGAGTGGTTAATGTATGGTTACAGCTCATCGAGAGCTTATTGACATTGCATTTTGCTACCATAAGATGATTGCAAGTTTTTTGTTCTTAAGTGACATTTTTAAAGTATAATTCTCCTTAGTGAGTCCACACACAACATTCAGGTGATATTAGCTTAATTCTGCTTCATCCACCCATCTCAAAACTTAAACTTCATGTAAATCCTATACTGAGAAATCTTGTAGCTGAGAATATGGATTTCCAATCCCTTGTACCTCTGAACACTTAACACTTGCCACTCATGAATCATATGGCTGCAATCAGCTTTTGCTTTGAAAAATGTGCATAAATCTTTGTAACTGTCCAACCCACGTTTCCATACCTTCTGTGGTGCATTACATGTTCAAAATATTTTGCATCATAGAAAACAAGCTGCTGGGAATGGGTTCATCATATTTAAACTGATCTACAATGCTTCATGTGCATTTAAAGTACCCCTTTCACTTTTATATGCCTTTTAATCTTCCATGAATACCTAGCTACTACTCAGCTATATATTATTAAAGTGGACAGACCTCTCGTTTTCCTCAATATAGTCCACAACTTTCTCTCCTATTCCAAAGTCAGGTATCTGTATTCCCGCTTTACAGATTATGCAAATCTTTATTAAAAAATATGCCTCTCATATGTTTGCAACCAATTCATACTATTTAGAATTCTGTTCCCAAGTAAGTCTTCACATATTTTATAGCCCAAAATGCTAGAACTGATGAAATCCATCAGTTAAAGAAAAGAATGTTTTCCCATCCTATTGAACTGTGTCTTGTTCAGTTTTACACTATGGGATTGCTTACATCTGTGGTCATAGTGAAGGCCTGTCTATCTAATATTCCACTTGGACTTCATATATCCCATCACAGACACAGGGGGAATCAAGTCTGTTCCTTCATCTCACTTTCTCTGAATATTACCAGCTGAAAAACAACTGAATGAGCAGAATTTAAAAAACTGTTTTTTGCTCAGCTCATTTAAAAAACAGAGAATTGCTTGGTTCCACGATGTACAAGGGTAAAGCCCTAGCAACGAAACAGATGACCAGATTTCAGTTAGCGGCTTGGATGCTGTAGAAGTCAGGCGGTGGTTGACTGGATTGAGTGGCAGTCATTGGTTTATCCATTCCTTGCCGAGGGAGACAGTACCACTACAACTATTAGAGGAAAGACATGTTTGCAAACAGTGGTAATATATGTGTGAGTGCTTTGTCCCTGCCAGGCAACTCTGGCGGTTCACTTTATGTGTTTTTTTTTTACAGAAAAGTGCATTCTCTCAGGGGAAGGCATTGCATTCACTGGAGTCTCTAAGCATGCAAGTAGCTGCCAAAGGGAGAAGTTAGGACCATATAACAAAAAAAAAAACTAGAAGGCTGCCTGGGTAACAATCTACTGCAACAGGTGATCTCCCTACTAGGGAAAGATGGTTCAGGCTGAACTGGGCAATGGCTGACCCTTGAGAGAAAAAATGCATAATGACCAAACAATAGCCACCAGAGCATAGTTAAAATAGGTTTCCAAAAATCATTCTACTAAAATGCAATTTAAATATTATCACACACAGAGGTAAGTGAATACCTGATCTTCAGCTGAAGCATTTTCTTAGTTCAAGAAGTGATAACTCCAGATTACATCCATCTTCGTCTCAAGCCTAGCATGTGGTACAGGCCAGCCTATCTACCAACCACTACCACCACAGGTTTTTTCAACTAGAACAAATGTTACTCTATTCATTCCCTTGTGAATTTAATCAGACAGGTTCATACTAGGCAAATCAATCTACACACTATTACATACCAAGGTAATGACCAAAGATGAGAATGAAACTCTGTACCTTGCGTCTGTGAAGTAAAAACCTTAAAAATTATGCTAATGCCTAATCCATTAATAGGCTTTTGAAAACGCATCTTTGGTGAGTATGGATTCAGGGTGATTGCATTTATTCATATGTTCTTCTCTCCAAAGCACAAAGAATTACATGGAAACTCTCAACTACTTTGGCCCATCCAGCAGTTAAGTTACAACCTTTCCCCTACTGCTCAGTCAGGCTCACTTAGCCCTCTAAAGTAATGATATAAAATCATGGCAACTTCACACAATGGAATGTATAAACCACCCTCAAATACACACCTGCACACAAAAAAAAGAAAGACAGTGAGGGAGGTCATCAAAATTAGTGACAGACTCATGGCAATCAGACTCCAGGCTAATGATAGTGCATTATTCATAATCTCAGCCTATGGCCCACAGCAGGGTTGTGATAGTGAGGAAAAGCATGCATTCAGACAGCAGTTTCAGGACCTACTAGATAAGGATGACAACACAAACTGGTGTTACTAATTAACAACTTGAATGCACATAATGTGCCAGACAGATCAGGATACCATAACTGCCTGAGTCCACACAAATAAAAGGAGAATAGGCCATTATAGACGTCTTTCTTACAAATGGATTGATTGCAGCCAACATAGGGTTCAGAAAGGCAGTCACAAGATCACATTCAAGAGTGGCCAACATGCAATTCGGGTAGACTTCCTCTAAGAAAAGGGCACTGGAGTAGACTCAGTGATTGCAAAGTCATACCCAATGAAACAGTCAGCTCAAAGCATAAACCACTGGTTTCCACAATCAGCTACAAGCAGTGGTCAGAGAAGGCTCGAAGGTCAACAGAGACTTGGCTGAAGACCTAAAAGTTGACTGGAGAGAAAGCACAATAGTTCAAGGAATTACTCAGGGCTCTAACACCTCAAGAAGAAAAGGAAATAGGTGGAGTTGAAGAATGGCAGCACCTGAAAAACAGCATGTGTTAGGAGTACAGAACACAAATATGCAGTCAAGCTAAGTATGGAAAAAAGGTACACAAGGAAAGCTGGTGGTGGAATGCAGAAGTCCATGAAATCATGAAAATAAAGGAGGAGTGCAGGAAAAAGTGGGAGACAGAAAAGATGAGCCAGGCTAGGAAGGAATACTGGTTGCCTAACAAAGAAGCCAAGAAAGGAGTTGCACTAGCACAGAGCAAGACATAAGAAGCACTGTATCAACTTCTGGAAAGTAAGTCAGTAGATGGCACTAAAACTATATCTGGTTGTGCAGGCAAAGACAGAAAGACAGAGAGGATAGTCAGGCAGTCTTCATAATGAATGCCAGCAACAACCTACGCACCAGTCCACATGACAACAATGGCAGATGAAGGAGTACTTCCAGCAGCTTCTGAATGAAGCAGCTCCACAGAAGCTGTACCATCCCAGACACAGCCTAGGATGAGAGAAGAGGAGGCGCCCATGATAGTGGTAGTAAAAAAGTACTAAGGAAAATGAAATCAGGGAAAGCAGCAGATAAGGTCACAGCAGATAGAGGAGAAATGGCTGCTGAGGGTACTCCCAACAGTGTGGAGAGAAAGATGTATCCCAGATGACTGGAGAATAAGCATATTAGTGCCAGTGTTCAGGAACAGATTGGACATTCACAACTGTGGGCAGTACAGTGGTATCTCACTCCTGTCACATTGCATGAAAGTTCTGGAGAGGACGATTGATAAAACGGATACGCAAAGTAGTAGAAAGTAAAATGGGAGATGAGCAAATCAGATTCAGATCAGGATGCAGCACAACTGACTTGATGTTTGCATTGAGACACATAGTTGAGAAGAAAGATGAAAGAGTACAAATGGGGATGCATAAACTTGAAGAAAACCATAACAAGGTCCCAGGAAAGCTGATTTGGGCAACCCTGTGGTTGTTTGAAGTCCCAGAAACATTGTTAGAATTAGTGCCGGCTATGTACAAGGACCCGATTATTCAAATACAAATGGTGTTCAATCTCATAGTAGGGCTCCCAGTGGAAGTGGGTTTACATCAGAGTTCATCTTCGAGCCTAGTGCTGTTCATACTGGTGATGAACTAAATCAGCAAACAGGTTGGAGGGGACAGATCAACAAAGTTGCTGTATGCAGATGATGTGGCATTACAGGCAGACTCTGAGCAAGAACTTCAGCAAGGATAACAGAACGGAATGTAAAACTGAAGGCTAATGGGATGAAATGGAGTGCAGATAAGAGATGTAATGGCAGCAAATGGTGGTCAAAAGACACTGAGAATTAAGATAGAAGGGAAAATAGTGGAATAGATTAACAGCTTGAAGTATTTGTTAGGGGTGGTTGAAGAGAAGGGAAGTCTGAATGAGGAGGTCAATGCTAGAAATCAGAGGGGCTGCAGCCACATGGTACAGAGTGTCAAGTGTAGAGCAAGACAGAAGATGGCAAAGAAGTTAAAAAGTAAGGTCTGCAGAACTGTGGTGCAACCAGTACGACTTTTATAGTACAGAAACCTGGGCAGTAAAGGCAGAGCAGTCGAGGAAGCTAGAGGTGATGGTTATGAAGTGCCAGGGATGGCTGGTAGGGTTGACACTATTGGACAGGTGAAGAGCAGAAGCCAAAGTAGCTCCAATGGCAGAGCAAGTCAGAGAGAACAGATTATGGTGGTACAGGCACTTGTGCAGTAAAGCAGAAGGCAATCAGATGAAGACGATTTGGGGCAGACAGGGAGAAGGCAAGAATGAGGGAGTCCAGCAAAGAGGTGGATGAATTGTATGACAGAAGACCTGTGACAGTCAGACATGAGGGTCAAAGAAAGCAGAAGCGTGGCAATGAATTGAGAGATGGTGATAGGTGGCACAGCACCCCCAATGCCACATAGAAAATGGGAAAAAAGGGATTGATGATAACATCTGCCAAATTCCCCTTAGAAATATATAGTGACTGTACAGTTATACAGATGTGGGGAAAAGAAAAAACACAATCATAGGTCTGACAACCTGCAGTAAGATTCCACACCAATAACACTGATACAGTAAACACTTAAGGAAAGCAATCCTGATGGAACACAACTGAGGATTTAGCCCCTTAGGAAGTGGCATATGCAGGGAAGCCGAGCACAGAGACGCACATCACTTACATATTTTCAGTCATACTATGCTGCGCACTAGTACGCCAAGCACCCCATTGATACAGGATGACTGCACAAAGGTAGTAGAGGCCAAAGCAGATAGTAAATCTGTACTTTTGTGATGCAAGTAAGAGTGGTGCATTTAAACATGAAACAATTGAGCAGCACTAGACCTCGAGTGCATTTTTGTACACAGGCATGCAACCTGTTTTGGCTCTACAATGTCTAAAATGTTTATCCTCAAGATCACCAAATGGCTGTGTAATTGAATGCATAGTGCTGCCTTCCTATACATGCTATACATTTTTCTAATCATCTTCCCCTTCATTCCAACATTGGCTGTTGCATTGTTGTGTTCAGTTTACGCCAAGTAATAAACCCTGCCCAGTTCTGCTGAGCACATTGTTCATTCCACTTGTGGATTCAATCAACACCTACTGACCCATACGTATTTCTGTTTCTGAATGACAAATCTGAAATTGCATCATGGAAGATATTCCACTGGACAATACTCTGTACCAAATGCAGACAGCATCTCTGAATCTTTGTCTTTAACCTATTCAAATGAATTTCTATATGATTCTGCACATTGTTCACTAAATTGGCATCATTCCTACTTCAAAACAGTAAGAGTTTCATCTCATAGCAGCTTTATTGTTCTCACTGTCTTAATTACCTTCAGCTTTTCTTCTAACATGTCCTATTTGCTTATTTACCCTTTTTTGACCAATGATGTAGGCTGATCTATGGGCTCTCAAGCCCCAGCTGCAGTGCACATGCCCAGAATAAGTACAAGTATATAGTATGGGAGCAATTCAAAATTATATATATGCTGGCAGTGAACAACATAGCATAGTAAAAATGCAGTTCAGGACAGAATGCATATGCATACAGAGAGTAATGCAGCATGCATACAGTAGGCACTACAGAGAAAGGTACACTCAAAAAGTGGTAAGCAAACTGAGTGATGATAAATAGTACAGAGAGTATAGTACAGTCAGTAACATTTGTGTATGCATGAACATTTTTTTGCAGCATCACTGAAGTAATACGGTAGAAGTATATATGTATATATTTATAAGTGAGTGAGTTCTCTGATCTGCCATTCTTGATCAACTCGGGTTTTCTAATGTAATATGCTCTGCCACCTATTAAATGAAAAGGCTCCTTAAGCACTCTATTATGTCATCCATGTCAACATCCAGTTTACTTTTTCTTTTCTCATCTTGACTAAGAAATCAGGTGTGTGATCTGGGATTTGTCACAATGGTACCTAGTGATCTCAGATCTGCGATGTTATCCCTTAGATTTGTGAAGTGGTACCTTGTAAAAGCTCAGATTTTTGTTGTGTGATCGCAGATTTTTGTTGTGATACCCACTGAATATAAAGTACCTTAGCTGGCTGCAAATCTCACCATGGACTGGCAGGCAGAGAATATCTGCCCATGAACATTGAATGCTAACAGTTTGTCTTGCTATGCAGCTGTCATCTGTGGTTAAGTTTTGATAAAGCAGATATATGGTGTTCTCATCTTTCTTACAATGAGCAGAAATTTCAGATTGTTCACATGAACTGTAATCATTTAGCAATTCTTATTATTCCTTGTAACCTACCTGAGATGTGTCCCAGGTAGATAACAACCTCCCATGAACTCATTGCAGAGTCCAATAAGGTGTCTAACGCATTGAAAACTCCAGTGAGGTATGCACCTGGTTTACACACAGTAAAGTCACCAATTACTAGGTGTGGTTCAGTTTAAACAAGTCTAATTACTATTATGGGAACTTCCCCACTGATATGTTATGGTGATTGCGTCCTTTACTATGATAATTGGGAGATCTGTCAAATATAGAGTTTCTGGGTTTATTAATCTATTGGACTATTAGGTACAAATGAAACTAGTGTAGGTACAAACGTCAAAACCTCTCCTTGGGTAGTGTTGCTGTGAACATGCATGCTCATATTATGGGCTGTTGAGAGTTTAACCTCAGTAGTCAGAATACATTTACACGAATACATGCTTTAAATACGATCAATACTAAGCAACTTTTCTGTGGATGTAAAGGAAGGTATCACTGCCTGAAATAAGTCATTTATTTATCTACTATTGAACATATAGAACCTAACATAACATCCTTCTTGTTTAAAAATAATGATCAGAAGTGTATTTCTAGTTAAAATCTAGCTTTACCTTTATCAAGAGCTGTTAATACTGTGATACATTTTCTTTTGAAATGATTCTATACATTCTGTTTTATCAGTTGATGGGTTACTTTGTAGGACAATGCTAGGTACTGGTGCCCAGAGTAGCAGCTGTTCTGGCGAGGGGGCCATTCACCTATCTGGTACTCTCCCACCAAAAGCATTCTGACTTCAAGAGCAAAACATTACTTCTTAGTTTGTTTTATGCCACAAATGCAATATCTAAACATTCTACCCCTCACCACTTTGCACCTGATGCGGCCGCCCCACCCTAACAATGCTACTGCTGTTGCTAAATGAAACCTTTTAAAAGATGTAAAAAGTGTTAAAACTCTGGACATGGGAATGTCACCAAGTGGATGTAAGCACCAGCAGACACAAATGAGATAGCAGCAGGGATGAGAAAGATGTTAACATAAGTGGCGGACAGTTCAAGAGACAATGGGCCTAACAGTATTAGAAGAACATGATGAGTGAGACAAGGAAAATCCAACTGTCAGTCTGCTCTGTTAGCTAACTCAAATAAACATTGAACCTACTTTCCCTTTGTTACTTTTAATACAAATATTAGATTCCAGCTCCTGCCACAATTTGTAAACAATTAATCCCCCGTGAGCCTCGGAGAAAGAAGTACAGCATGTGCTTTCTGCCCTAATCTAAAACCTAAAACTCCAAGGAAAACGCTTTACATAAAATAATACTACAATTAAATAATAAAAAAATGGGAAAAGGTTATAGGTATACAAACCAAGAAAATGAAATTTCTTCACAGAAAAATATGATCTAGCACCAGAATCATGAAAATGGCAATGAGGGCTCAGGATTCAAATTGTACCAAGTTTTAAAGAATGCTGGGAGTCAACAACTTCTAAATTTGGAGCAAATGGCATTACATTATATAATTAGATGGTAGAAGGTGATAACTTGTTTGTATAGTCTGTTCATTTGGGTACATGTGAAAATTCTCTGCCATCTCCCCCACCATGCTTATACAATTGCTTCTGGCTATCCCATGCCCTCTTGCAGTCCATGTTGACTGTTCCTTCTACCATTTTACTTTGGTCTGATGGTCTAGAGTTGGTGTGATGATCACTCCTTAGGTCTTTCTCCTGTCAGCATATCTTTTAACGTCTCCATATCTTATGTAATTTTCTGGCTAATGTATGCAAACTGTAGAATTATGATCTGTACTGTACCTCAAATGTAACTTCACCATTCACCTGTAAAGAACCGCCATGCCCCTCTTCAGACTTTCCAATCCAGTACTGTGACACATTTTTTCCATTTGCAGATATGATCTTTTGTTAGTCACCCACTTAGTAACACAACATACACATCATTGGCCTCTTCCCTCACCCCTTTCAGCCTCCCCCAACCATCAGCATCCAAGTTCTGCCTTGCAAACACTTTTCTGTGTGATTTATAAAATTCTTACATACTTCTAGCCCTTACATACTTCTAGCCCTTTCAGTTAAGTCAGCTATAGCATTAAATCAAGTCAAATGTATTTCAGAAGTCCAAAGAGAAAATTTCTAGTGGCAAGCCCTCATCCCGTGTTGTTATCCAGTCACAAAACTGAAGTTCAAATGACATCTTTTCCTGGTTATGAAGCCATCCTGGTTTGGATCCTGAATCAGGTTGCCTTTTAGAAGGACCTCAAGGCTTTCTGTCAAGATTCCTTTTCATGACGATCCTTTCCAATGTACTCAGACTAACTGTATTCTTATTGCCTGAACTGGTACTTGAACAAGGGAAGAGCTGAAACTTTTCTCCAGTCTTAAACATTTTCCGGATTTGTCAGAAGTCATTTAAGAATTCTGTTCAGAGAGGGCACCAGCTAGATTACTTAATATCTTAAACCATACCTCAGCTAGGCCCTAGGCTTTGTCCTCTTGTACACTGACATTTTCCTTTTTTTTTTAACCAATTGCCTCCGTAGTGCCACTTAAAATCTCTCACTTGAAAGTAATTTTCACTTCCCAGCATGGCATCCTTTCCAATTTTTCATTTGTGACCAACAAAAATATCCTGTTCAATCCTTAATCAGTCTGTTTAAGATGGCACTCAATCACCCCCCCCCCTCTCTAAAAGGGACCTGAAAAATTCTTTCCCTTCACTTTACCTTCTGACCTAACCTCATCTCCCAACTATCGCTGGCATTTCTCAGCAATGTAACGGATTAACTCCTCGCCCTGATAAAAACCTGCTCCTGTTCTCACCTTTACTTCATTCCACTATTTGAAGGCCTTTGTAACCTTCTATTTGAATACCTCCTTGATGTTCCTACACCACATAAGTTTTTCTCCTCTTTTGCATTGCTTTCTTTCTTTTGAGGAAACACTCATGCAAATCTTTTAAAATACTACCACTAAATCCTATCCATGGGTTATTTATCCCCTCCAGCCTGTAGTTCACCTTTCTGGTAAGTCAATGTGGCCATCTTTGCTGAACATGTCTCATGATCTATATTGTCATTGTTGGCAAGGAGAGATGAATCACTTTCATATATTAAATTTCACAAAAGAGGTGTTCTATGCAACACCAAGTCCCACAATATTAACAGTGTAATCACTATCACAACATCTAGAGTCTTAAAACATTGCATTCCAAAAGATGCAACACAGAGGTATTTATTTTCAAGGTAGTAAGATCCACTGCCCAGTTCATATGAGAGCAATCCCTCACACACTACTAAATCTGTATATACCAACTATGAAGTTGCACTAACTCAGTAAAAAGGAGAAAAGGCTCACCTTCTATTTTTTTAAGAGTTTAACACAACAGTCATTATGCAATGAAGCCAGAAATTATGATTTCTTGCATCAATAATCAGAAATTGATGCTCTTCCTATAAGGATTTTCTGAGAATCAGTGTTGTGGCATTTGTCCAACAATAGGTTTTCCCCTTACAAAATAACTATATAAAAACTGAAAATTTGGCATGCAGTTTCAACAAACATAATTCACTGAAATTGCATTTCATGGAAAAATCAAGTAGCACAAACAATCATAAATGTCTTCTGAGAGAGTCACAGAAATCTGCACACTATGTAAGGGACAGCCCTTCATCTTCCATACTATGAAGAAATCCAAGACTGCTGCACTGAGTTGAGAAGCACAGTCACTTGGCTAAGGTCACTGAAGTGTGCTTCACTACACTGTCGGTCAGGGACTCAAGTTCATAACTTGTAAATACTAATGTTTAGGCCCAATGGCCATTGAAGACTAAAATAGAGTCCACAAATTCAGGTTTAAACATCTCCTGGCCCATCCAAACATCTAAATTTTTCTTAAGCTGCGATAATTTTTCTGAGTGCCATATTTTTGCAAATCAGAATGGATTGATACATGCTTCTTTGAGTAGTATGGTTGAAATGTGTACAAAAATTAGATTAGTATTCTTTAACTTGTGTGTGATTGGATCCGAGTAGAGTTAAGTTGAATGTTGCCTGACGTAATTCATTAAAAGCTTTATGTCAGAACTGCTTGCACTAAAACCAACCATTGTGTATTAGTATGAAAAGCTATGTCCTCCCCACCCTACCTCCATACGGGGATCCCCAGGGACTACAAGATTCTAGCCTTGGGATTTCTGATTCATCCTCTGTGCTGATTCTTTCATACATTACTAAGACATAACTGTGATCTTGTAAGTTGATGCCTACAACCTCCTTACAACAGATCACTTGCACCCTCAGTACGGTCATAAGTTACTCTTGTAAACTGTAACTAAGCCTATAAATTAAGTGGAAGAAAAGCAACATATTGTATATATTTTACTATGTGACTCTGAAGTAGACAGTATTAGGAGTCCTACAAATTACTGGAAAGGTTGTGTTGTTCTCTTAATGACTACATCCAGTATTATGTGACAGCCACCTCTTATATAACCAACACAGAAACACGCAGGCTCATATGGCCTAAATAATTCCTCTGTGAACACAGGAAATACCTTACACAACAACCGTTAATTAAGCAGGGTCAGACTAAAGATTTTTCCTTGTACAAATGAATTGTGTCCCACCATTACACAAATGTCATAACCCATACCTCTCAACTGTACAGATTTTAGCAGAATGTCCAGATTTGGGTTCATATTTTTGCCTGTTCCTCATAAAATTTGTGGTTTTCTGGCAAATCACTGGGCTAATCTCAGGACTGAAGTCACTAAATGACATTCATTTGAGTTTCAGACTTCAAACCCTGCAGAAAATGTGTGTTAAAACAAACCCTGTTACTCTAGCAACTTTCTAGGTTTATAAGAACACTATTTAAAATATGTCCCTATTTTTGGGCCTTTGTCCTCCCATTTTCTTGAGTTTTGTCCAGAATTTTGCATTAAGAAGTTGAGAGGTATACAATGTCATTACCCAAAACATTAAAAATGCACTCTACAGCTAATCAAAATTGTGTTAAAATGCAGTTTATAGTGAAGTTCTCAAAAGAATTAGCCAAGCAAGAAGCATGATCTGTATGTCCTCCAATAATAGTCTGGCACAAACTATTGATATTTAAAAAGCCAATTCCCATCACATTTTGCTCTGTCAGATGTTAGCAGCTTTTCTTTGAAGTTGTCCAGGTTCATAGTCAAAGCTATGACTTTCTCAGGTACTAATATTCATATGTCAACTCCTTGCATTGAAACTTCATCTATTTAATAGAAAGTCAGAGAAGAGCAAGATCAAAAATAACAATAATCTGATTACTTGAGCAGTTTACTTTCTACACTGTCTGGAACTAATGCTAAACTTCAGTTCACATCTGTACCCTGGTTAACTCCACTTGGATGGAAACCGTTGACCATTTTAAATACCTTCAATTATGGCGAGTCCCACGCTCTTACCATCTTATCAAGTAAATAAAACATGGAAAGATGTGCCAGTAGTTTTGAGGTTAGTCAGTGCTATAAGACACGTTCATTTAGCTGCAACATGAATTACTATAAACACTAATATCGACCCATTCTCTGGATAGCATTTACCAGTTCTAGTTCATTTGCCTGAAACTGAAATGCTCAAACCCATTTGCCTGAAATTCATTTGACTGAAAAGTGTCTCCACAATAAATGTACTATAAAAATGTTTTTGTGAGGGGTGGGCACACCTCTCTTACTTATAAATAGTAACTACAAGGTCACACGTCTGAGAAGACAGGAGAAACATACCACACACAGTTAATCGGTGCTGGAATGCTAACACAAACATCTACACATATGGGGGTACAACATAATGCTGACCAGTGCAGTCTATACATACTCTGTTAGACTCACATCCCTAATAACTCCTAAGATTAGAAAGTGTGCAATAGTGGTATTTCTTTAGACTTCTATGCTTTTCACGCAGATGAGTTTGAGCATTTGGGTTTCAGGCAATGAACTAGAACCTGTTTAACTCCTGCATTTACTAATTTCAGTGTCTGGGGAATAAAATCATCCAATTTATCTGGCAACACACCATTACAAATGTAGAGAGAAGGGATACTCCTCCTCTGGTTCAGCTACACAATCTGTACGCGCAACTTAATCTATAAATCATTAAATCTGAGAAACTGTCTTGCTGTAGTGTACTTCTTGTGATTTGACACTTTTGTCCACCAGGCAAGGTTTGCTTTTCCGTGAGGAGCTTGTTTTGGTCCCATCAGGTACGGCAGAGTCAATGCAGTTATGCAGGTGTTTGTATAAACTTTGCATTGGTGTAGAACTCTGCATAGTTGTCAGCTCCATCTGAAGGGGAGGTGCAGTAAAGTCATTTATAACATCCCGTAAGAGGTTGTAATCTGTTTTGGAGAAGTTTATTTTTTAGTTTAGCTGCTGCTGGGGGGTCAGGTTTGATAGTTACTTCAAATGAGACTGATTTGTGGTCGGATCTCACCAGGGAAGACCTCACAGTGGGGGCGCTGCAGTTATTGCCCATATTGGTAAGCACCAGATCCAGGATGTTGGCACCCCTTGTGGGTGTGTCAACCAGCTGGTCTAGGGCACTGGAGTTAACGAAGTCGAGTAATCTTTGAGTGAGTTAGAGCACAAGTAATTTACCCAATCAATGGATGGGTAGTTTAAGTCACCCAAAACCATGGTGTTTGGATGTATCTTGATAGACTCAAGTAAATCCAAATAAGCAGAGCGAGTGTCCTGATTCATGGAGGGGGTCCTGTAGCTGGCAATGACTTAATTAGGTGTCCAACCACAGTTAACTACACCTGAAGTATCTCTAGTGAATCATACTGTTTAACCAGTCTGCAGGTGCATTTATCTTTAATGAATATTGATACACCGCCTCCTTTAGTTTTCATACCTTAAGTTTGTGGTCTGAATGTGTGGAAGGAGGTGTAACCTGGTAGGATTTGGGGTGCTCTCCACAGCCTTGAACCAGGTCTCTGTGACTGCATAAATGTCGGCATCTTCCAAAGGACTGCTTCCAGTGAGTGCATTTTCATGTGCTTACCAGCATAACCTTGAAGTTGTTTTTAGATGGAATTTTTATGTTGGGAATTTTGTCCTCGAGATGCTACCTAAAAAGGGCACTATGCAGGTAACAAGAGCCTTAGCCAGTAGCCGAAATCCCATGGGTGACAGATGAAGACCATCTCTGGCAAAGCATAGAGGTCTGTCGATCATGTCATCCCAGGCTGACAGATACTGGATCCCCTTAGAATGACACCAGAAACTAAGAATTATTGAAGTCAATCATTTTCCATTTGTATTGAGGCATCACGTTAGGTGAAGGCAAAATGCTGCTTAAGGCTAAGGACATACCTGCCCGAGACACATAGTCCAAGAGCTCAGTCATGTCTCTCTTCATATAGTCCAGAGATGTAGGTCTCAAGTCGTTCACACCAACATGGGCTATGACGGAGTCATAACAGTTGCTGAGAGACTTGAGTGCATGTGTGATATGATGTATCCTGGCACCTGACAAAGAGCTGACTGTGAACTTTTCCTTATCCAGCCTGATGAGGGGGACATTTGTGCATCTCACAATGGAATCACCTATGACTACTAGGTTTGGTTTTGTGGTTTTCCTTAAGGGCTTAACAGGTGAGACACTGGTGCATGAGCTATTATGTGCAATGTGCTGTGCAGAGGAAGTATTATTTGTAGCGTGGTTGTGTTAGGTGCATTTCTGGTGAGGACCTCCGCATATGTAGGTTTGGGTTGAGTAGGAAGTGAGGTGTGCATGCTGACAACCCACTCATTGTCATATGTACTGACTGGTGTGTGAGAGAGTATGGATTCAAGGTTCTAGATATAGTTGCATCTCTCACATGTTGAGTTTGTGTAGACTAGAAGTAGAGTGTTGTTGAACATGAAGTAGTTGCTATGCTGCCTCAGGATGCCCATGTTGACCAAGCTGGCTGGAGAAACTGTGGGAAACTGTCCATCCATAGTGTTAGGTAAATTTATGTGGTCAGGAAAAGAGGTTACACTTAGGAATGGCTAGTGGGAGAGTGGGATGGAGAACAGCAACAGTGATCAATAGGACATCGCAACAGTGATCAATAGGACATCTACTGATTTGGTAATTTCTTACACAACTGTATTATGTCCTTCCAAGATCACTGTTGCAGTATTCCTTACAAGTGAGAAAGTATAAAGCTAATGAAGATGAGAGTGGAAGAAGAAATTGAAGAACAGACCAAAATGCCTCAGATTATGCGCCTGACAAAACCCACTCTGACACCAGAAAACAAACCCATCTTATAGTGTTGAGTAAAAGTATGAAAAGAGGACCAAGTAGTTCCTCCTAGAATGGACCTGGTATCTAGGCCCTTAAGCCCCACCGGAGGTTATTGCCATAGTAGAATGGGCTCTGAGGATGAAGGTGGTTTCCCATGATAAGAACAAAAAAGTCCATAGGTGTTTACTAGGCCAATGACCACAAAAGGCTTTTTAAAGCCTAGTCAAGCATTTCAGATCTCTGACAAGTTCTGGTACCCTTGATAACTGCACGCAGGAGCTAAGGAGATTAACCATTTATAGGTTTCCTGTGTCCATTAGAGACAGTTGCCAAACCAGGGATGAGTTTCATGTTCTCCATCCAATTGTCCAAGTTGCACTTGAATTGGGTTAGGGACGAACTCTGCTTCACATGGATGGAGAGCCTGTTCCAGAGACGGGATAGTCTCTGGGATACATACCCGTCTCTCCAGCAGGTCCTAGTTATATAACAGGCAAAGTTTAAGAATTTATAAAAGGTAATTTTGGTGCTGCTTGTTTTGTGAATATCCAGGATGTCCAGAGCAAGCTCTGACAATGCCCTGCAAGAAAGACATAGATCATCCCTCAACAGCCTGTAGGAGACAGAATACCAGGATAGGGCCTTGAGGTGGTTTACACAAGACATTTTACTTACCCCCCCTGTATTTCTTTTAGTGAGGAACCTCAGTGAACATTCCATTTGTTGGAGATGACTGTTTAGGTACATACTAAAAGGAGCATTGTACTCAATGATAGGTCTGATGAATGTTGAATACAGTTGAACAATGACTTTCTTGGACCTAGATGCCATACCTTTGTTTATAAAGTTCACAAAATAGAATGATTTCCTCACTACTGTAGACACGTAATAGTCAAAGGCTAGATTACTGTCAGAGTTGACCCAATAGTCAGGAACTTAGGGACACACACAAAGGGGTGTGTTGTCAATATGATAGTTACCAGGGGTGGCAGACTTCCTTAAAGAGACTATTATGCATTTCTTGGCATTTAGTTTTAGTCCATGGCTCTGACATCAGTTGTTTGTCTGTGTCAGTCCTTCCTGGAGAACATTTGTATCAGTGTGGGATTCAGTGACAGTACCGAATGTGCAATCATCTACAGATTTAATCAGCAAGAGACCATTTACATTGGCCTTCACTTCAGAGAAGTAAATGCCAAAAAGGAGCAATTCAAGTACCGATGTCGGAGGTGGACTCCCCAGTTCCAACTTCTTGGGTCCTCCCTGTCAGCTAGCTGGCTATCCACCAGTTGACATACAGATTTGTACGTAACCTGCCCGAGTGGGATATTGTGTCAAATGCCTTGGCCAGGTCAAGGTAGGCAATGTGAACCATTTTGCCTGTATCCATTGCTCTGGTGGCCTTCTCAAAGGAGTCTACCAGGTTGAGTGGGCATGACCTGCCCTTAATGAAACCAAACCTGGGTGGGTCCAGTGACTGGAGGTTTACTGCATCAGTGATCTTTTCCATGATCATTTTTTCCACTGCTTTGCATAAAAGACTAGTGGGACCTATTTCCAGAGTCTGTAGATGGCCCATCTTTGTGTAGAGGGATGACTGTTGCTCTTCTCCATTCATGAGGCACAAAGTCTGTTTGGAGGCTACAGTTAAATAGCAATTCCAGAGGTCCTGATAGGTCATGTTTCATGCTACTTAGAAGGCATCCTGGGATACTGTCCAGGCCCATTGATGCAGTGTTTTTGATGTTCGAGAGAGAGAGAGTATTAAAGGACCTGTTCCCTACTGATAGCAGGGTGAATTATATTTTATGGTATTTCCTGAGGGAAGGTTGAGGGGGAGAAAGGAGGAAATTTGAAGCTAAATTTGTCAGCCAGAATGTTTGCTATATATCTTCTGTCTCAGTATAGGTGGCTCCATTTACAATGAGCTCTACACACAATTGTGTGTTGCCTTTGAGGTTACAGATGAAGCTAAAGAATACCTTGTGGTTGTTCTTGGCCTAGGAGGCCAAATTTACCTCATATTTGGCATTGGTAGACTATCTGTCCTCGGAGTTGTTTGCTTACATTGAAGAGAGTGTCTTTCTCCTGCTTGGTGCTGCACCTCCTAATTTATGCCATGATTTTCTTCCTTCTGTTATACAGCCTACTGATTTTGTGTTTCTACCAGGGTGGATTGTTTTTTGAGTTAGTTCTGTACTTCTTCTTGGTATGCACAGCTGCCTCTATGCAGCTATTAACATACTTGTATAGAGTTTCTGTGAACAGTTCTGCATAGGCTGCAGTGTTCTCAGGGTTTACGGGGCTTGAAGTTTACCAGGCTTAATAGCAGGAAGCTAGTCTTAGAGTAGTTCCTGAATATTCCAGGATTAGCTGGGGGGTTCAGGTTTTATTTTTACTTCAAAGGAGACCATTTTGTTGTCTTAACTTACCGTAGAAGAAATTACACTAGAGGGTGCAGCACTCTCCCATATTAGTGAGGGCTAGATCCAGTATGGCTGCACCCTTAGTTGGTGTATTAACAATCTGGTCCAGGGAGTTTGTGTTTACAAAATCCTGGAATTTCTGCGCATGTATGTTTGGTGATATATAGGATTCCCAATTAAGAGTCAGGTAATTAAAGTCACCTATGAATATGGTATTGGATTGGATGGTGGTGAGAGTGTTTCCAATAAGTTTAAGTACATGGCATGGGTTTCCTGGGTCACAGAGGGGGAAATATAGCGTGAAAGAAAGTGGTATTGGAGTTTGCCTATGGTGATTTGAACATGGAGTAGCTCAAGTGCATTGTCCTGTTTGACCAGCCTTGAGGTAAATTTATTTCTGATGTAAATCAAAACACCTCCACCTTTATCCCCCATCGGTGTAGTAGCTGGAGTAAATGTGTGGAAGGCATTATAACCTAGCACTGTCAGTGTGCTCTCCATAGCTTTAAACCATGTCTCAGTGACTGAACAAGTATGTAGGCAGATATTCTGAAGTTAAAAACAAATCAAGCAGTACTTACTGAAAACAATTAGCTGTCATGAATGATGAAAAGAGGGGAGTCACATGAGTGGCTACTGTCAGTCTCACCACAGCTCTGCTCGGATACAATGCTCTTCTGCTTCTTCTCTCACCAGAAGCAAGACAGTAGCACCAATCCCAAGATGAGAAGCAGGCTACAGCCCGATTGATGATCCACAATCTTGTCACAGATGATGTAATGGTCTGTATGCTTGTTGTAACCTTTTCCTGGGGGATGCCCTGAATACATACCTCTCAACCTAGAAACATCAAAAATCTGGACAAGGCCCATGAAAAATAGGTACAAATCTGTACACTGATTAACATCTAATTTGCATACATAATTATGTAACCCCACCCACTCCAATGGAATTGTGGGATACCAACTTTCGAATGCAAATTGAAGAAAAGACAACCAAAACATGGCAACAGAGTCCCCCTGCAGCCATTCCAGTGTCCTGTTACCTGGCTATTTTGCCCCATTTACCATAAACACTACTAATGTATGCATACTGCTTTACTCCTACAATGATTTTAATTTTATTTTTACATTTTACAGCACAACAATGCAGAAACACTAAAAGACATCATCTGGTAAACAAAGCAAAACTGTCTCACAATGAAAATAGGCTTGACATTAAACTTTGCCCTTGAAACTCACATTCATTGAAACCCACACACACCACATCCAAAGAAAATGCATCTGGCCAGTGGTGGATAAAGATTACCTTTGGGCTGTTTTCAAATCATTGACCCCATGCACACAAAACAAGAAACATACATATGTTCTTTTCTTTATACACCTTCCTGACTTTATTAAATTATATTCCTTGTATAATACAACACACATGTTGGAGCGCATTTTAAATTTATTGTTTGAACATTTTCCCAGCAATCTGTACTGTAGGCAATGAAACAAAACACATGAACCAATAATGACAAAACAGCCCAATTCAGAACTTTTCCATCATAAAAGTCTGCTTCCACACCTACACTATAAATAGAATGACAGTAGCTAGTGTAAGCCATAGGCACCTTGCACAGCGTCTCGCACTTATTTTCAATTTCATTTTTTTTGGGGGGGGGGGGACAAAAGGTCAAAAACCAGGGATACATTTTAAACATTGCTTGTATAATTTTGTAAAGTTGCTAGAATATAATGGTGTGCTACCATCATGTATTTTACTGGCAGGTTTTGAACCCAGGACTCTATGCACTACATTCAGAACATACCGCTACCCCAAATCAGCAGCTGCCTGAAAAATAGGAAGACTGAAATCATTTAGTGAATTCATTTCTCACTTCTCAACATAGCTCTTAACCTCAACACAAAAAACATGGACAAACAACAAAGCCAATAATGGGGGAATACAAATTCAGTTCTCACTTCTCACTCACCATATCTCTGAAGTGAACTGTTAGCACAAACATTTTCTTACTTCTCATCATAGCTCTCTGAACTCTTAGTACAAAAAAAAAAAATCTGGACAAAGCTCAGAACATAACTTTCAACTGTTAGAGAAAAAAGCTCTCAACTCACTCAGAAATGGTGGTGGCTAAGGATAGTAGGCTCTTTTTACCCTGTACTAAAGGTACAGGGTTTGAGCCTGAATACCTCTAGCCACTAAGTATATTATATGGGGTCATTTTCACACACACACACACACACACACACACACACAGAGAGATGCCTTGAACCAAGCAAGTCTCTTTGAAAAAGTTAAAGATGCTGTGGGCAGTGGCTACTTAGTGTAAAGTGTTTATTTCATCCTGGTCAGCGTTTTTGACAGTATCCCTCACCTTATGTTTGAATATTAGGCACACTTAATGTAACCTCGTACCTTGTTTGGTTGAAATTTCGCTATCAATCAGATCCCAATTTGTCAAGAATGATTGCAGATTACATTTGTGATCTCACAAGAACAATAATAACGATGGGCAGTCCCTAAATATAACTATAGGCAGTCCCTAAATCAAAAACACTTAATTTTAATATAACTGTTATTAACTTAGCAAGTCAATAGATTACTGTGATCTGCATCGACGTGTACTTTCTGATGCATAAGCGGTCGGTAATTCAGAAGTCCAGCATTCTTTAATGTGTGCAGTTTTCAGTAACTTTATAGAAAATACGTAGGATTTTATGAGGGACACTGGACACGCTGAGAAACAATCAGCTATGTTATGTTAAAGTAGAGATAGATGAGAGGTAAGTGTCTCCATTGTTTTTTTCTGTTTGATTTTTTTTTTGGAGGGGGGCCACGGGGCAGGGCACTGAAGGCTAGTAATACAAATTTAGATGTTTCTGGCTACTAAACTGGAAATAAAATTACTGTCACTCAGAAAAGCGAAAAATTAAATAAAACTATAGTAAGTTCGGAACAGCATCACACACACACACACACACACACACTTCCAAGTTCCTTACCTGCCTATTCCAAGTTCTTCTTCTTCTGTTCGTTCGGCCCGCCAGATTGCTCCATTAATCCCGGCCGGCGAACTGCTCAAGCTTCTTCCTGGCTGCCCGGCCACCGCCATTAATCCTGCCATTTCAGGCGAACTGATCAGCTTCCTCCTAGAGTTGCTGCCCTGCCATTAATCCTGCCGTTTCAGGTGAACTGCTCAGCTTCCTACTAGCTAGTGTTGCTGCCCAGCCGCCATTAATCCCGGCTCTAATTCCCGCCATTTCAGCTAGCCGGAAATGATGATGTGAGCTCAGGAGCTCAATTCCGACTGGCTGGTAGCCTGGCGGAGCTGACGTCATTGCGCACGTGATGACGTCAGCTCTGACAGGGCGAAAATTTTAAAAAATGCAAAGAAAAATCGGAAATGAAGGGGTGCCACTCGGGAATCGTGGCACCCCTTCATTTGGACCCCAAAACTTGGTAAAAACCCAAGTAATTCGGAATGGTTGGGAGATCTGCCTGAATAGCAACTAGACCAATCAGGAACATCAAGCACAGACACTCAATGCCCAACCAGAAACAGTCAGAAATAAATACACTCTGCTCCTTCTCTCATCAGGAGCAGAATACAAGCACAAATTCAAAACTGCCACCTATGAAGCTATTAAGCTTTCCGGTGATCAGCAATCTCCAGGAAATAATGTCCCTGTGCTCCTTCTCACACCAGGAGAAAACAGACGCACTAATCCTAAGATGACTACTGAGGGGCAGAATGTGGGATCTCCAATAATTGGTGGTCTTGCAATAGATGTTAAAGATTTTGTAAAGGTAAGATGGAAAAAATTCGGTCAATACCATAAGCACTGCAGTGTGCACTAAGCAGTTAGATAGGAAAGAATGGGTAACGTATGCTTTAGCTGTCTAAATGGAGACCCACTAATAAGAGCAAGATAGACTGTAAGGGGGTGGATTTTGTATTCTGGTTCTATGCAATACATCAGGATGGCCAATAAACTTAAATAGTTGAAGGAGAGTCATTTCACAAAATTTACTCACAACATCTAATGAAAGGGTAGTGTGAAGGAGATATGTGGTCAAATCAACATAAGAGGCAGGTGACTAGAAAGATAGTTCAGTTTAAGAACACAGCAGCACCAAAGTGGAAGGATGGGAAAAAGTATTTGGGACTCTAGGGAGATGGCTCTGTTCTCTTTCCTAGTTTTAATATGAAATGAAAATCAGAATACAAGTAAAACACAGTATAAAGAAAACAAATCACAATATACATAATAGAAGTAGTTGATAAAGTAATATAACATACAAGAAAGCAAAACCTTAGAGATCCAAGAAAAGGCATTATTGCTTGGAGACCAGTAAGCCAAGCTTCTTAAAGTGAAAAAAAGCAAAAGGTTGTTCAGATTTCCTAATGTCTTTAGTTTTGACTAGTAAAATCTGAGCTGCCTAAAGAATGAAGAATTGCCTTGCCCATATTCTGTGATGAAAGAAAAAAGGATGGAAGGTTGATAGACTAGTTTAAAAACGAGTCAGTAACTACTTTAGGCATAAAGGAAGGCTGTCAGTCTTAAAGTGAAACCCTGTCCTGTGGAAAAACAAGAAGGTAAAACTGCCATAAGTGCATGCAGTTCAGAAACCCTACTAGTGGAGGTCAGTGCCTCTAACAGTACAATTCTTCAAGTACAGACTTTTATGGAAAAAGTGACTGCAAGTTCAAAGGGTGGCTGGGTCATCTTTTCCAGAATATAATTCTGGTCCCAAGGATGAGGAACAAGCCTTCTAGGAGGCCTAATGTAATGGACACCTTCCAAAAATTGCTTGAACTCAAATAAAGAAGAAAGAGGTGGATCTACTTGAGTCAAGATACATCTGAACACCGTACTTTTGGGTGACCTTAACTACCCATGCATTAACTGAGTAAATTAATTGTGCTGAAACTTGCTTGCCCAAATGTTCCTCGACTTTATTAACTCCATTGCCCTTGACCAGCTGGTTGATATCCCCACAAGGGGTACCAATATCCTGGAGATGGCACTTACCAATATGGGGGACCACTATAGCACTCCCACTGCTAGGACTTCCCAGGTAAGATCGGACCACAAATCAGTCCCATTTGAAGTAATTATCACACCTGGCCCCCCAGCAGCTAAACTAAAAAAAGTCTTCAAAGCAGATTATAACCTCTTACAGGATGGTATAAATAGCTTCACTGCACCACCCCCTCAAATGGAATTGGCAACTATGCATAGTTCTACACCAATGCATTATACAAACACCTGTTTAACTGCATTGACTCGGCCATACCCGATAGGACCAAAACAAGCTCCTCAAGGAAGAGCAAACCTACCTGGTGAACTACTGCCATTAACAGGTTTCACAATAATAATAAGAAATTGCTGCTTAAGGGTAAGAGGGATTAAACCCTAAACTGGAAGCACTCCCTCCTCAGTTTAGGCAAGCAAATAAGTCTTCTGAAGTCCTCAAACTATGAATCTAACTAAGGACAACCACAAGGTGCTGTTTAGTTGCATCTGTTACCTAAAAGGAAAGGCCCAGATTTGGGCTGAACTGGTAGTTAATGATACCACATATAGTGAGCCTGTAGGTATAGCTAACTGGTCAGACAGGTTCTACGAATACTTCACTCCCCTGTCCCCACCATGCATACCACACAACATCCCTACCACTTGTCCTCTACCTCGCACCTTTAAAAGAGAAGGTTGTAGAAACCCTCTCTATGGCCTAAAATACTATGGAACCTGATAACATCCCAGGCTGTGTCCTACATGGGCTCTAACAAGAATTAGCATCATCATTGGTTACTCTTTAAAATCATAGTCTAAGCACCAGCTTCATTGAAAATGGCCATTATTTCCTTGCACAAAGGTGGTGCTTCCACTGACCCCAGGAATTCTATACTTATTAGCCTGACTAGACAAGGCAATGTCTGACCCTGTTTTACTGGAAATGTTGCATATCCGCAAGTCCAAGGATACACAGGTCACTCACTCTAAAGACCTTAACCTGGTATGCGACAGTAATAGAACCTGGTGAAGGGACAGATTTGTCTCCCGGAGGTTACCACACCTTTGGAACAGACTCCCACTTCATGTCAAATAGAGCATCTCATTGGCCCTCTTCAAACGCAATCTGGATGATTGTATCAGTAACTGTAAATTCATCCTAGGGGTTCCACCTGTATCCCTCTGGGACATGGGCATTAGTTGCTGATCATGGAAATAAGGGAAGAACTTTGACTAGTCTTGTAAGAGGCCCTAGTGCCATTAGCCTAATAACTTGCTATGATCCTATGATTTACAAGGCAGACATGCAGAAATGGCTGACAAATTAGCCTAAACATAAGAATACGCCAAACTAGAGATGAGCTTACCAATGCAGATATCAAAGAACTGGAGGAATACCCACAACTGTTTCTTGCATCATCAAGAAAACATTTCCATTTAAAAACATGAGATTTCCTTGTGTTTTGTTTTCTAGCCTCCTGCAAAAACCTGGATCACTTCCTCAAAACAAACAGGGACTGAAAGGAATTAAAACCCTATCACACAAGAGGCAATGGCTCAGTGAGAAATTGAGAGTGAATCAGCAAGCCCTTGTCTTCTGTTAAGTTTATTCTGTGAGGTAACTTGTAATGATGGTCCTTGGCCAGGTTAAAAGGGGGAAACCAATGCTGTCTGGATCAAAAGGAGGTCACCAAAATGATTTCGGTCAGTCCAACAAAATGCTGTATAGAACCTTCGTTAAAAGAGCAAGAGGGGAACATGCATAAAGAGACATCTCCATCCAAGACAAGGACAGGGTGTCCATTTTCCATGCCAGTGGGCTCAACACTCTGGAACAGAACTGATGGAGTTGTTTGTTCTTGGGAGCACAAAGAATTATTTGAGGAATATACTCCTGATGACTTTCCTGTGCAACAACCATTTGTGGTCGTCTGCCCTGGATCTGCTTAATGTGTCTGCCACAATATTTCTGAGTGAATGTAGACTGCCTAAATAATCAAATTGTGTTGGATGGCAAATTCCCATACTATCATGTTGAGTTTGCCATGGCAGTAAGGCTTTGTCCCCCCTTGTTCATGCACTACATGACTATTGTGCTGTCTTTGAAAATATTGAGGGGGCCTGGAGACCAGACATAATGCAGAGACTCTAGAGCCAGAATCAAGGTACTCATCTCCTTGACATTCATGTACTTGATTACCCCTTGAGATCGACTCTCTCAACCCTGATATTGTTGGAACAAGCCCCCCAAACCAGGTCTGAGGCATCTGTATTCAGTTCCTGAGTGTGTGTTTGGGGGAGGACTATAAATGTAATCCATGATTTAGGGAAATCTGGTTGATCCACCACAGAAACTCTGTCCTTAGAAAAGGCAAAACAGGAATCTGGAAGTATAATGGATGGGAATGTTAAAGCCAAACTGCCTTGAGATACCACTGCAACTTTCTTATATTGGAGGCTGTCAAATGGAGCCCTAAAATGGTTGAAGCCATGATCCCTAGGGCTCTCAAAATCTCTCTTGCAGAGATTAATTGCAATGGAAGAAAGCTAAGAAAGAAGTTTCTTAGGGACAGAACCTTGTCCATAGGAAGGAGGACTGTCAGAGTGCATGAACTCTGCAACCCAAGAACATCTGGTCTTGAGAGGGTGTCAGAACTGATTTGTTTAGGCTTAGAGTGGGCCCAAAATTGCAAAAGAGATGCTCAGTAAATTTTTTGACCTTTTGAAGTAGAGTAGGAACCTGAATCATAAGATCATCCAAATAAGGGAATATTTGAATTCTGTGAAGTCTGCAAAAGGTTATGATGAGAACTAGGTATCGGACAAATACCAGAGCCACAGAAAGACCAAAGGAAAAGACAGAGAACTTAAAATAATACAGAGGATCTCAAAACTTTCCAAAAAGAGGATGAATAGTAATTTGAAGAGAGGCATCCTTCAAATCCAGGGAGGCCAAAAAAACGAAGTAGAAGCATGTGAAACAAAGTCTGACATTGAAACTACACACCAGAAGGAAGGTGTTGAGAAGAGAGATCCAGGGTTGGTCTTCAGGAACCTTCTTTCCTGAAGACCAGAAATGTCAGAATATAAATCCATGGTCTATTGAGAGTGAGGAAATAGATGAATAGTATCCTGATCAAAAATCCTGAAAGAGTTGAGGAAACAGATCACTATTTAGGAAGAGATTGAGGAATGCTGGCAAAAGGGGGAAGATACTTCCACGAGGTCTTGTAGCTCTTTCATTATGGAAAGAGCTCTCTTGTCTTGGTGGTCTGCTACCAAACTTGGAAGAACAGAGACCGTCTTTGAGAAACCAGAATTTGGTGGGGTTAAAGGGATGGGTGAAATGGGTTTTGCAGGAAAGGAAAGTTTGAGACCTTTATAATCCTGTCCTGTTTTCTCAAGCAATCTACCTTTAGAAGAACACTAATCTTTTTCAGTCTGTCTTTGTTGGCTCCTGACAAAAGGACTTACTTTGTTAGGATAATTCCTGAGATACCTAGGGACAGAGAAGAGGTGAACCTGGTTCAGGTTTTGCATCACTTTACCCTTGTCCAGTACAACTTTAAATAGGTCTGCAGCAGCAGAACCAAACAAATTCGAAGTATCTAGAGGAGAATCCAAAAGCTTGGCTCTAATGTTCTCAGGAAAGGACTGAAGTCCATGCCAGCAAAACTAATGAATCACAGACTCAGATGCAGCTGGCCTGGAAGCTTCAGCCTCACCATAGCTGCACTTTATGATAGAGTGCCTGGCTACATAACCAAAGTAAGGATAAGGCTGAGGACTTAGAACCTGGCATATCACTCAAGACATCCCAAAGCTTAGAGAGAAGAGCCAAAGCATACCTCATTGTAAGTCTCGTAGTTAGTGGCTCTAAAGACCAAAGAAAAAGTACAGTTTTGTACCTACCATAAATGTAGATGTTCGAAGATCCACATTGCTGCAGTCCTTACACTTGGGTAGTCTGCTGTCCTCGGTCGGCCCGAATATCAAAGTATTAGGCTGACTTCGGTCAAGGCGCTTAAGACTGACATCAGGACGTCAGGGTACAAATGCGCATGACCGACGTCATATCCTCAGTCTTTTCTTGCCCCAGATGTCAGAAGACCCTAAAAAGAAAGGTCAAAACCAAAAGACAGCAAAAAACAACCAACCACCCTTGCACTAATCATATGTACAATATTTACAATATCCACAATATTTACAACCCAACCCCCACAACCGCCTCTAACTACAGAGGGGAAGGAGGGAGGGTAAATTGGACTGCAGCAATGTGGATCTTCGAACATCTACATTTATGGTAGGTACAAAACTGTACGATGTTCTTCATCTCACATTGCTGCAGTCCTTACACTTGGGTAGAATCCCAAAGCAGAGGTAAGGGAGGATGGCAAAACTATAAAGCAGTAGGAGCTGCCAAAATGCCCTGTAAAATTGCAGTGGCAAAACCAGCCCTAGATTTAGAGTAAAGTGGAAGGTGGTAATGCTTAGAGAAAGTATGCACTGAACTCCAAGTAGCTGCCTCCAAAATATCTTTAGCTGCCACCCCCTTAAAAAAGCTGTAGAAGTGGCAGTAGCCCTAGTGGAATGAGGCCTAATCCCAGCTGGAATATCCTTACCATGATGGGAATAACAGAAAGCAATACAAAAACCAATCCACTTAGAAATAGTTTGTTTTGACACAGGCTTGCCCTGAGAACCCAAAGCAAAAGAAACAAATAACTGCTGAGACTGCCTGAACCCTTTAGTTCTGCTCAAATAATATCGCAACTGCCTGTGTACATCCAAAGTGTGCAAAATCTTTTCCCCTTTATTTTGGGGGTTTGCATAAAAAGTAGGCAAATGAATAGTTTGGTTTAAAGCCACACTAGAAACCACTTTAGGCATAAAGGAAGGATTAGTACGCAAAGATACCCTATCCTTATGGAAAATTAAGAAAGGCTCAACCGCCATAAGGGCCTGTAATTCAGAAACCCTTCTTGCAGAGGTAATGGCCAACAAAAAGGCAGTCTTCCATGATAAATATTTCAACTCGGCAGTAGCTGCAGGCTCAAAAGGTTGTAGAGTGAGTTTCTCCAACACAAAATTGAGATCCCAAGCAGGAGTAGGAGCTCTACGTGGGGTCTTATATTCTTTGCCCCTCTAAGGAATTGCTTAAACAAAGGATGAGAAAACAATGGTGGGTCACAGTCATAGTGAGCAGAAATTGCTGCAGCATGAACCTTAATAGAAGAGAAGGACAAACCTTTGTCCAGTAACTCAGTAAGATATTGAAGAGCCACACTTAAATTAGGCTCAGAAACATCAAATTCCTTTGCTGTACTCCAAAATAAAAATCTCTTCCATTTATCTGCGTACACTTTCCTTGTACTAGGCCTTCTGGCCTCCAAAATAACATTCAAAACTTGCTGTGGAAGCTGAGACCCTCCAGGGTTCAAAACAGAATATGCCAGGCTGTTAGGTGAAGAGAGTGAAGTTTGACATTGAGTAAATGACTGTTCTCCTGAGACAGCAGGTGTGGAATCGAAGGTAAAGGCCATGGAGGCTCCCGTACCAGACTTCTCAGTAATGGATACCAGTGCTGTCGAGGCCAATCTGGAGCTATTAAAATCATCTTTGGCTTGTCCTGTCTGACCTTCAGGAGTACCTTTGGGAGGAGAGGCAGAGGAGGAAATGCATACACATGAAGATTGCTCCAATTGAATGAAAGAGCGTCCACTTTCCAAGCTGTGGGATGAAACCTTTTTGTGCAAAACTTTGGCAGCTGGTAGTTTAGTGGAGAAGCGAACAGATCTATGTCTGGAGTTCCCCATAACACTGTCAATTTCTGAAATACATGAGGATCCAATTTCCACTCGTGGGGATCCATAATTTGTCTGCTCAACACATCTGCTAAGGAGTTCAGTACTCCCGGCAGAAACCTTGCCTGAAGATTTAGCTGTAAACTGAGAGCAGTCTCCCACAAAATCATTGCTTGTCTGCATAGAGGATAAGAATGCGTTCCCCCTTGCTTGTTGATGTACCACATGACAGTTGTGTTGTCTGTTAGAACCAACACCTGCCCTGGAAGAAGTAGATCCTTGAAAGCTATTAATGCAAATTGGACTGCTAACATCTCCTTCAAGTTGATATGTAGATGTTGAAGTCTGGCAGGCCACGTGTCTTGTACCCACTTTCCATTTAGATGAGCTCCCCAAGCTTTGTCTGAGGCATCTGTCGTTAGAATCTGACTCGCCTCTGACCGGGTCACAGAGAGTCCCTTCTTTAGGTGACATTCCTGAGCCCACCACAAAAATTCCTTTTGAATGCAAGGTATTATCTGAATGACAGTGTCCATATCTTGGCAGTGCTGTGTCCATACATTTTTGAGATACCATTGTAGCTTCCTCATATGCAGTTTGGCATTGGGAAGCACCAGAATACAAGATGCCATGAACCCCAAGGCTTGAAGGACTGTCCTTGCAGTCAGCCTGGACTGATGAGACAATTGATGGAAATAAAGAGAAAGGTTCTTTTGTTTGTCCGGGGTCAAAAAGGCCATCTGGGATGCTGTATTCAGTCTCACACCCAGAAAGCACATGTCCTGAGAGGGTACTAGACTGGACTTTATTTCGTTCACAGAATACCCCAGGCATCTTAGCACTGCTATCACATATTGTAAATGATGAAGAAGTTCGTCCTTCCCTTGGGCCAGAATCAGGCAATCGTCCAAATAAGGATAAATCTGTATTCCTCTTAGCCTGAAGAAAGCTATCACTGGAGCCAGAACCTTCGTGAACACTCTGGGCGCAGTAGATAAGCCAAAGGGCAATGCAGAGAACTGATAATGAGAAATCCCAGCCCGAAAACGCAGATACTTCCTGCAACTTAGCCTGATAGGAACATGAAGGTAAGCCTCCTTGAGATCCAGAGTCACCATCCAGTGATCTTTGCCCAGCAGAGGTAAAAGCTGTTGTAACGTCAACATTTTGAACTTGGGAATGTCCAGATAAGTGTTGAGGATAGATAAATCCAAAATTGGTCTCCACGTGTTCCCCTTCTTTGGTACTAGGAACAGGCGAGAATAAAATCCTAGGCCCACTTCTGGCAGAGGGACCGGTTGTATGGCCCCTATTCGAAGCAGCAGAGAAATTTGTTTGTGAGCCTCTAGTCTTTGCTGAGAAGGAACGTCCGGCATGCCTTTGAAAGGAGGCAAGGTATGGAAATAAAACCTGCAACCTTGGTGTATGATATCCAAATACCCATCTGTCTTGGGTAATCAAACTCCAATTTTCCTTGAAGAGTGCCAACCTTCCTCCCAAAGGTGCTGCCAGGCAAGAAGGATCTGGCAGCTGAAAAGGTAGGTCATTGGGCCTGTTTACGAAAGGACTGGCCCCTGCCCTCACCCGAAGATTGTGCAGGTGAACTCCCTGTTCTAGGTCTGAAGGAGCTCTGAGCCCTGCCCCTACCACGTCTAGATCTACCCCTAGACTGGGAATCATAAGAAGGGTACGTCCACCCCTTAGCCGGCCAATTCCTACTAAACTTCGGAGGCTGAACTTGCAAAAAATCTTTAACAGCCTGCATAGACTTAGCCTTGTCTTCCATTTTCTTCAAGACTGACTCCACAGGAGAACCAAACAACACATCAGACTGTAAAGGAGCATCCAAAATCCTTGTCTTAACATGGTCAGATAAATTCTGATCCCTCAGCCAGGCGTGCCTGCGAAGAACTGACCCAGTGGCAGCCACCCTAGACGAGGCCTGTACAGCATCAAAACCACATTGTAAAGAATGCTTACCCACCTGTTCAGAGACATGTACCAAATCTTGTAATTCTTTACACTCAATGCCTTCCGCCAGAGCATCTACCTTAGACTTCAATTGAGTAAGAAGATAGTTTTGATATTTCAACATGTGAAACTGGCAATTCAAAGCCCTCATAGCCAAGGTGGAAGAAGTATAGACTTTCTTTCCCCATCTATCCAAAGCTCTGGCCTCTTTATCTGGAGGAACCGGATTTTTACAACAGAGGCCTTGACACCCTTAGGTCCCTGACTAACAGTTTCTGGGTCCGCCCTAGGACTCTTATAAAGATATTTATGAGCCTCAGGCACCCTGTAATACCTATCCGGTTTAACAGGAGCAGGAGGCAAAGAATCAGGATTAAGTGAAGCCTCTGCAAACACATCTTCCACAACATCCAGAACAGGTGGTATAGCCAAAGGCCTATGCTGGGGTAAAAGCAGAAATTCCTAAGCCTTTTCCTGGAATCAGAGAAGTCCTGACCTTCCCACTTAAAATGTTCCCTCATGGAATGAAGAGTCTCTGTAAAAGAAAAATCCTCTGGAGGAGAAGCAGAAGGAGTTGAATCATCTGCATCAGAATCAGAATAAGGAGAGTACTCCTGCAAGTCTTCAGCCGAAGACTCTGAAACATCCGAAGCCTGCTCAAAACTCCCCAGCTCTGGTTCCACCCTAGGCCTCTTATCAGGAGGGGGCAAAGAACCTCTAATCAAAGTAATTAAATCTTCTGCCATTTTAAGCATGTGCTTCTTGGGCACAGATCCTGTAGAACTAGGAGTGACACCAACAGAAGCTAAACCTGGCCTGCCTCTGGGAGAAGCCTTGGAAACAGAAGGAGAGGGCCTAACCACCCTAGGAAGGGAGGGGAGTACAGTAACTTGAGAAGCCCCTTCAGCCTGACCTGCCTCCTGAGAGGCCACATCCTGCAATATCAAAGTCTCCCCCTGGGACTCCAGAGAAGCCTCCGGTGGAACCACCAGTTCCACTGACGCCTCTAAAGAACCGGCGTCCGGTACGGACGACTCTTCTTGCCTGGGTTTAGCTGCTTTGTCTTTGCGCTTCTTTGAAGAAGCGGGCGTCGGAGCATCCGACGGCATATTGTAATTGCACCGCTTCCCGAAGACCAACCTGGCACAATCTAACCTTCGCTTAATAGTGCGCTTATTGAACCTAGCACAAAAGCGACACCCAACAACGTCGTGCTCAGGCCCCAAACAAGGAATACACAAAGTATGATAGTCCCTATGCGGTATCTGCTTCCCACAAGAAATACAGTTATTCACTTTTTCTGACATCCGGTAAACCACTGAGGCAAGAAAAAAAGTACAGTTTTGTACCTACCATAAATGTAGATGTTCGAAGATCCACATTGCTGCAGTCCTTACACTTGGGTAGTCCGCTGTCCTCGGTCGGCCCGAATATCAAAGTATTAGGCTGACGTCGGTCAAGGCGCTTAAGACTGACATCAGGACGTCAGGGTACAAATGCGCATGACCGACGTCATATCCTCAGTCTTTTCTTGCCCCAGATGTCAGAAGACCCAAAAAGAAAGGTCAAAACCAAAAGACAGCAAAAACCAACCAACCACCCCTGCACCAATTATATGTACAATATATACAAAATACACAATATTTACAACCCCACCCACACAACCGCCTCTAACTACAGAGGGGAAGGAGGGAGGGTAAATTGGACTGCAGCAATGTGGATCTTCGAACATCTACATTTATGGTAGGTACAAAACTGTACTATGTTCTTCATCTCACATTGCTGCAGTCCTTACACTTGGGTAGAATCCCAAAGCAGAGGTAAGGGAGGATGGCAAAACTATAAAGCAGTAGGAGCTGCCAAAATGCCCTGTAAAATTGCAGTGGCAAAACCAGCCCTCGATTTAGAGTAAAGTGGAAGGTGGTAATGCTTAGAGAAAGTATGCACTGAACTCCAAGTAGCTGCTTCCAAAATATCTTTAGTTGCCACCCCCCTCAAAAAAGCTGTAGAAGTGGCAGTAGCCCTAGTGGAATGAGGCCTAATCCCAGCTGGAATCTCCTTACCATGATGGGAATAACAGAAAGAAATACAAAACCCAATCCACTTAGAAATAGTTTGTTTTGACACAAGCTTGCCCTGAGAACCCAAAGCAAAAGAAACAAATAACTGCTGAGACTGCCTGAACCCTTTAGTTCTGCTCAAATAATATCGCAACTGCCTGTGTACATCCAAAGTGTGCAAAATCTTTTCCCCTTTATTTTGGGGGTTTGCATAAAAAGTAGGCAAATGAATAGTTTGGTTTAATGCCACACTAGAAACCACTTTAGGCATAAAGGAAGGATTAGTACGCAAAGATACCCTATCCTTATGGAAAATTAAGAAAGGCTCAACCGCCATAAGGGCCTGTAATTCAGAAACTCTTCTTGCAGAGGTAATGGCCAACAAAAAAGCAGTCTTCCATGATAAATATTTCAACTCGGCAGTAGCTGCGGGCTCAAAAGGTTGTAGAGTAAGTTTTTCCAACACAAAATTGAGATCCCAAGCAGGAGTAGGAGCTCTACGTGGGGGTCTTATATTCTTTGCCCCTCTAAGGCATTGCTTAAACAAAGGATGAGAAAACAATGGTGGGTCACAGTCATAGTGAGCAGAAATTGCTGCAGCATGAACCTTAATAGAAGAGAAGGACAAACCTTTGTCCAGTAACTCAATAAGATATTGAAGAGCCACACTTAAATTAGGCTCAGAAACATCAAATTCCTTTGCTGTACTCCAAAATAAAAATCTCTTCCATTTATCTGCGTACACTTTCCTTGTACTAGGCCTTCTGGCCTCCAAAATAACATTCAAAACTTGCTGTGGAAGCTGAGACCCTCCAGGGTTCAAAACAGAATATGCCAGGCTGTTAGGTGAAGAGAGTGAAGTTTGACATTGAGTAAATGACTGTTCTCCTGAGACAGCAGGTGTGGAATCGAAGGCAAAGGCCATGGAGGCTCCCGTACCAGACTTCTCAGTAATGGGTACCAGTGCTGTCGAGGCCAATCTGGAGCTATTAAAATCATCTTTGGCTTGTCCTGTCTGACCTTTAGGAGTACCTTTGGGAGGAGAGGCAGAGGTGGAAAGGCATACACATGAAGATTGCTCCAATTGAAAGAAAGAGCGTCCACTTTCCAGGCTGTGGGATGAAACCTTTTTGTGCAAAACTTTGGCAGCTGGTAGTTTAGTGGAGAAGCGAACAGATCTATGTCTGGAGTTCCCCATGACACTGTCAATTTCTGAAATACATGAGGATCCAATTTCTACTCGTGGGGATCCATAATTCGTCTGCTCAACACATCTGCTAAGGAGTTCTGTGCTCCCGGCAGAAACCTTGCCTGAAGATTTAGTTGTAAACTGAGAGCAGTCTCCCACAAAATCATTGCTTGCCTGCATAGAGGATAAGAATGTGTTCCCCCTTGCTTGTTGATGTACCACATGACAGTTGTGTTGTCTGTTAGAATCAACACCTGCCCTGGAAGAAGTAAATCCTTGAAAGCTATTAATGCAAATTGGACTGCTAACATCTCCTTCAAGTTGATATGTAGATGTTGTAGTCTGGCAGGCCACGTGTCTTGTATCCACTTTCCATTTAGATGAGCTCCCCAAGCTTTGTCTGAGGCATCTGTTGTTAGAATCTGACTCGCCTCTGGCAGGGTCACAGAGAGTCCCTTGTTTAGGTGACATTCCTGAGCCCACCACAAAAATTCCTTTTGAATGCAAGGTATTATCTGAATGACAGTGTCCATATCCTGGCAGTGCTGTGTCCATACATTTTTGAGATACCATTGTAGCTTCCTCATATGCAGTTTGGCATTGGGAAGCACCAGAATACAAGATGCCATGAACCCCAAGGCTTGAAGGACTGTCCTTGCAGTCAGCCTGGACTGATGAGACAATTGATGGAAGTAAAGGGAAAGATTCTTTTGTTTGTCCGGGGTCAAAAAGGCCATCTGGGATGCTGTATTCAGTCTCACACCCAGAAAGCACATGTCCTGAGAGGGTACTAGACTGGACTTTATTTCGTTCACAGAATACCCCAGGCATCTTAGCACTGCTATCACATATTGCAAATGAAGAAGAAGTTTGTCCCTTCCTTGAGCCAGAATCAGGCAATCGTCCAAATAAGGATAGATCTGTATTCCTTTTAGCCTGAAGAAAGCTATCACTGGAGCCAGAACTTTCGTGAACACTCTGGGCGCAGTAGATAAGCCAAAGGGCAATGCAGAGAACTGATAATGAGAAGTCCCAGCCCGGAAACGCAGATACTTCCTGCAACTTAGCCTGATAGGAACATGAAGATAAGCCTCCTTGACATCCAGAGTCACCATCCAGTGATCTTTGCCCAGCAGAGGTAAAAGCTGTTGTAACGTCAACATTTTGAACTTGGGAATGTCCAGATAAGTGTTGAGGATAGATAAATCCAAAATTGGTCTCCACGTGTTACCCTTCTTTGGTACTAGGAACAGGCGAGAATAAAATCCTAGGCCCACTTCTGGCAGAGGGACCGGCTGTATGGCCCCTATTTGAAGCAGCAGAGAAATTTGTTTGTGAGCCTCTATTCTTTGCTGAGGAGGAACGTCTGGCATGCCTTTGAAAGGAGGCAAGGTATGGAAATAAAACTTGTAACCTTGGTGTATGATATCCAATACCCATCTGTCTTGGGTAATTAAACTCCAATTTTCCTTGAAGAGTGCCAACCTTCCTCCCAAAGGTGCTGCCAGACGAGAAGGCTCTGGCAGCTGAAAAGGTAGGTCATTGGGCCTGTTTACGAAAGGACTGGCCCCTGCCCTCACCCGAAGACTGTGCAGGTGAACTCCCTGTTCTAGGCCTGAAAGAGCCCTGAGCTCTGTCCCTACCACGTCTAGATCTACCCCTAGACTGTGAATCATAAGAAGGTACGTCCACCCCTTAGCAGGCCAATTCCTACTAAACTTCGGAGGCTGAACTTGCAAAAAATCTTTAACAGTCTGCATAGACTTAGCCTTGTCCTCCATTTTCTTTAAGACTGCCTCCACAGGTGAACCAAACAACACATCAGACTGTAAAGGAGCATCTAAAATCCTTGTCTTAACATGGTCAGATAAATTCTGATCCCTCAGCCAGGCGTGCCTGCGAAGAACTGACCCAGTGGCAGCCACCCTAGACGAGGCCTGTACAGCATCAAAACCACATTGTAAAGAATGCTTACCCACCTGTTCAGAAACATGTACCAAATCCTGTAATTCTTTACACTCAATACCTTCCGCCAGAGCATCTACCTTAGACTTCAATTGAGAAAGTAGATAGTTTTGATATTTCAACATGTGAAACTGGCAATTCAAAGCCCTCATAGCTAAGGTGTAAGAAGTATAGACTTTCTTTCCCCATCTATCCAAAGCCCTGGCTTCTTTATCTGGAGGAACCGGATTTTTTACAACAGAGGCCTTGACACCTTTAGGTCCCTGACTAACAGTTTCTGGGTCCGCCCTAGGACTCTTATAAAGATATTTATGAGCTTCAGGCACCCTGTAATACCTATCCGGTTTAACAGGAGCAGGAGGCAAAGAATCAGGATTAAGTGAAGCCTCTGCAAACACATCTACCACAACATCCAGAACAGGAGGTATAGCCAAAGGCCTATGCTGGGGTAAAAACAAAAATTCCCTAAGCCGTTTCCTGGAATCAGAGAAGTCCTGACCTTCCCACTTAAAATGTTCCCTCATGGAATGAAGAGTCTCTGAAAAAGAAAAATCCTCTGGAGGAGAAGCAGAAGGAGTAGAATCATCCACATCAGAATCAGAATAAGGAGAATACTCCTGCAAGTCTTCAGCCGAAGACTCTGAAACATCCGAAGCCTGCTCAAAACTCCCCAACTCTGGTTCCACCCTAGGCCTCTTATCAGGAGGGGGCAAAGAACCTCTAATCAAAGTAATTAAATCTTCTGCCATTTTAAGCATGTGCTTCTTGGGCACAGATCCTGATGAACTAGGAGTGACACCAACAGAAGCTAAACCTGGCCTGCCTCTGGGAGAAGCCTTGGAAACAGAAGGAGAGGGCCTAACCACCCTAGGAAGGGAGGGGAGTACAGTAACCTGAGAAGCCCCCTCAGCCTGACCTGCCTCCTGAGAGTCCACATTCTGCAATAACAAAGTCTCCCCCTGGGACTCCAGAGAAACCTCCTGCGGAACCACCGGTTCCACTGGCACCTCTAAAGAACCGGTGTCCGGTACGGACGACTCTTCTTGCCTGGGTTTAGCTGCTTTGTCTTTGCGCTTCTTCAAAGAAGCAGGCATCGGAGCATCCGACGGCACATTATAATTGCACCACTTCCCAAAAACCAACCTGGCACAATCTAACCTTCGCTTAATAGTGCGCTTATTGAACCTAGCACAAAAGCGACACCCAACAACATCGTGCTCAGGCCCCAAACAAGGAATACACAAAGTATGATAATCTCTATGCGGTATCTGTTTCCCACAAGAAATACAGTTATTCACTTTTTCTGACATCCGGTAAACCACTGAGGCAAGAAAAAAACGAAAATATTCCCCAACGGGGTACTTAGCCAACTTTGACTCGGTCTGAAACTCCGAATTCGAAAAATTTCAGAACGCCGAACGGCACTTGCAACGCTGCTTCTGCATCGGACCATGCGGCAAAAAAGACTGAGGATATGACGTCGGTCATGCGCATTTGTACCCTGACGTCCTGATGTCAGTCTTAAGCGCCTTGACCGACGTCAGCCTAATACTTTGATATTCAGGCCGACCGAGGACAGCGGACTACCCAAGTGTAAGGACTGCAGCAATGTGAGATGAAGAACATCTAAAATATTCCCCAATGGGGTACTTAGCCAACTTTGACTCGGTCTGAAACTCCGAATTCGAAAAATTTCAGAACGCCGAACGGCACTTGCAACGTTGCTTCTGCATCGGACCATGCGGCAAAAAAGACTGAGGATATGACGTCGGTCATGCGCATTTGTACCCTGATGTCCTGATGTCAGTCTTAAGCTCCTTGACCGACGTCAGCCTAATACTTTGATATTCGGGCCGACCGAGGACAGCGGACTACCCAAGTGTAAGGACTGCAGCAATGTAAGATGAAGAACATCGTAGTATATATCTTCTCGCTATATCATCCATGGCCCTGCTAATGCTATGAGCAGGCAAGACTTAAGGGGAAAAAAAAAAAAACAACTTAGTAATCTTGTCTTCAGAAAGAGAAATAGCAGAAAGATCAAACAAGGATTCCTATAAGGGAATTTATGATAAACAAGAACATTATAAAGCCTATCAGGTTTCTTAGAGGAGAAGGCTAAGAATCAGGATCCTGAGAAGTAGAAACAAAGACACCCAAAAGAACTTGTTCAAATGGGGGAATAACAAAAAGCTTGTTACGGTATAGTACCTATGCTGCACATAATACATTGTAGAACTCTCCCACTGGAAACTTCTCCTAAAGCTTTTCTTAAAGCTTCAACCTTCTAAAGCTTAACCCTTCCTCTAATAACAGCAGACAATTTCCCACAGTGAACCTAGGAACTGCTGCTGAAAACATAGCCTATCCCATCAGCATAATCATTAATAGATCCATCCAAAAATCATATGTTCCCAACCTCTGGAAAAAAGCAGACATACTTCCTCTGCAAAAAGGTAATTCAACCAATATTTCCAACATCCGCCCTATTGCTATATCATCTCCCATCTGTAAACTTCTTGAAAAATATCTACATATACAACTCAGACTGCCTCATCAAAAATAACATCCTCTCAGACCCAGCATGGTTTCAGACCTGGCCATACCATCTCCACTGCCCTAATCTCATTTATGGATATAGTCAACAAAGCAATTGACTCTGGTAAAATGGTCTCCACTCAGTTTCTGGACTTATCCAAAGCCTTTGAGCCTTTGATACTAATCTCCCACTCTCTCTTTTCCCAACTTTCAAATATTGGCCTTTCAACTCTGTCGCTTCACTGGTATAAAAGCTATTTATCTAACAGACAAGCTGTAAAATGTAAGCAATCCAGCTCACCTTACATACACAACCCAACAGGTGTCCCTCAAGGATCTATATTAGGACCTCTTCTTTTTAACATTTTTTTTATCAATAACCTTCACTCCTCCTCCCAGCTAGGGTCTCTTGTGCAGTACACAGATGACTCCAATATTACCTGTTTTGCTGACAACCCTAAACAATTGGAACTCATCACCCAAGCAGCATTCATTGCCATTGAGACTTCTTGGCTCCATAAAAATCACTTCTTTTAATAAAATAAAACCAAGCTCATCCTTTTCACTTGAAAGAGAAATACTGCATTCAGCAAACCTCTTTTTGATGTATAATCCTTGAACCACACAAAAATAGAATTAGTTTCTCATACAAAATTGCTAGGGGACATAATCAATGAAAACTTAAAAATATGTGACCTTCACATTCAAAATAACATCGGCAAAACTCAAAGAGCTAGGCCTATTATGCCAACACAATATGTTCCTATCTCCATCTACCAAGCAAATCCTTGCCTTCACCATTCTTCCCTCACTTCTTTATGGAGCCCTATTACTCACCGGCTTTCAATCCACACTCAAATAAAACCTTGAAATATGATACAACAAAATAGCCAAATTTGCAAGTAAAACTCCTCTTTCAGTGTAAGAAACTTCTCGGTGTGGAAGATTTTCAGTCCACATATCTGTAGTTAATCACTGTATATTAATCAGATCAGACAATAGTAGTAGAAGTAGCAAACTTAAACTTGTCTTAAGAAAAAAAAAAATATATATATATATATATATATATATATATGATTGTACAGAATTACAAAGTGTTAAAAAATAATCCAAGCAAGGCAGGCAGTCTGTTTCCAGTTAAAAATCCTTCAGGGATGCCACGGAGATTACTTTTTTTTTTTTAATACTCATCTTTTCACACATCACTGTATTCCACTAAAAATCCTTAAGTGGCTTGAACTTCCCCTCCATCTCACCCATCTCCAACTAACATTTTCCCCAAATGTGACATTGCTGTGCTCGTCTTCATCGCATTCTGTTGATATCTGTATCTGTACGACATCCTACATATGATCTATATTCATAGTTTAAGAATTTGTCTGTCACCTCCATTTCACTACCTGCTACATTTTATACTTTTAACCATGGAAAACCCACGAGGTATTTTAACCATCTTTCCATCCTGTTCGGATTTTAATAGAAATCTTTGTCGGATAAAAGCAGTAGGGATATTGCTCAGCCAGCTCTGTTAGTGCGATTCAACAGTCAAAGATGAGTGGGCAGACTGGACATGAATGACAGTACCCCTTCCTGATAGTATACAAGTGGGGTATGGGTTTAGACAAAAAAAAAAAATAGTACTGCTCTTTATAAAACAGCTGATTTAGTCGCATTCTGTGGATGACCATAAAAGGCATATAAAGAGGGTTTAGTCAATGGCAAAAATGTACATTACATGAGTCTATGACAATAGTGCAAACACTCAACAGATTTGTCTAACAAAAAAGATAGTTTTATGGGATGAAATAATAATATAGCAAATAGTTGTCTCATGTATGGTTTTAAAATAAAGAGTAAACAGAGACAAAAGGTAACCATTTGAAATGCTGGGACTCAATAGTGAGAGTCCGGAAACATGGAGACCGGATGGCCAAAGGATTGGCCTTACATATACAAGTCTGAGATGCTGTCTCTTGGAATATTCCCTTTTCTGTGAGGTATGGCACTCTTGAAGTTGGTATATTCAAGTTTGGAGGTGTGGGGGGCTCACTCCCCACACTGGGGTTCAGGGGAGCTTGCCCCCCACTCCTGCAAAAATGTTTAAAGGCAGAGAGCAATTTTTGAAATTCGCTTTTCTCCTGTGTGGTTTTTTTTTTTTTTTTTTGGCTTGTTGGCACTCAAATTTTCAGGAGGTCAACATTTCAATAGAGAGCAGCTGGAAAATATCGTCAGCATTACAATTCTTTCAAGCCATTCTGGGTTAGAACAAGTAAAACAATGCTAAACTGTTACAGTGGTGCATATATTTATATGGATTCTCTTCACAAGCCCGAAGTTTGAAAAGTTCGAACTGCAAATGGTTGAGACCATAAGATTTAAAGTTTTGAACGTTCTGAATGGAGATCGCAGTACTGTGCAGAATGGGAAATTTACCATTTTCCTCACTGTAGTGGGATCTCGGAGTTTGGATATTTATTTAGCAGGGGGTGGGGGATGCAGGGGTACTTAGAAAATGTAAAAAAAAATTTTTTTTTTTTATTACAATTTCGAAGTTTCAAAACTTTGATTTTATGGGACCATTTGCAGTTTGAAGTTTTGAAAGTTTGGGCTTATAAAGTAAATATAAATCTTCAGTTTAGGACCATAGTGATCCTATACAGAGGCACCTATTGCACCCACATCTTAATACAATTGTACAATATTCCTGAGCTTCTCAAGCTCCACAGCATGTATAGTTTCTATGACAAGGAGTTTACTCTAAATTAAAATTGTGTTTTATTTAAGAAAGTTGGTCCTCCTTACACGTGTGAATATGGGCACACACACACGTGTGTGTGTGTGTGTGTGTGTGTGTGTGTGTGTGTGTGTGTGTGTGTGTGTGTGTGTGTGTGTGTTAAAGTAGCTAAAGCAGCATTGTTCCTGTAGCTACAGGAAGGCTGTTTGCTGTTGCAGCAAGAAATCTTGGGGTTTGGAGAAAACGCTTACAATGTGCCAAACATAGATGTGTATGGACAGATCCTGGCAAGCTCAGAGCACTGCTTACTTGTCCTGCCACAATCATAGCTCAGAGCACTGCTGACTTGTCCTGCCACAATCATAGCTGTTAATCTGCTATACTGTACAGACCATTTCCTTCTTGAAATTAGATTCTGCTCAGACAGTCAAGTGCTCAGACTGCCTGAGAAGACAGAAATATGGCTACATGGTTAATAATTCTAGTTATGCTAAAACTGCATTGAAAAAATAGCCGGAATTGTGCAACTGATAAGCCATTAGCAAGGGAAATTGCATACATTATGTTTCCAACTATGTCAGGTTTGAAAACATTTTATTTGCCTTTGTAACTATTACTTTCTTAGATACCCATCACAAAGGAAATTGCCTTGGCATACTTCCTTCATTTCCTATCATCAATTTTTTCAAGACACTTGTTATGAGTTATTATCTTAAACCTGCCATGTCCACAACCAATAAAATAAAATAAAATTGATTCAGTAATAAAACAGTATAGCATAACTGAGATCAGTACAATCTGCCAAGCAGTTTGGATGCAAACAGATTTCTTGAAGCAAAGACATATAGCAAACCTTAAATGTATTAAAATGTACAAATCAGAATCAGCATAGCAAAATAAAAACCGTAAAACTTGTGCACTAATGCACTTGCTGGATAATTCATTTCACCATCAATGAACTCATTCAGTTTAGTTGTGAATGAGTTATTCTGTTTAATCAGTGCATACAATATGTACTTTTAAATCAAACAAAAAGGGATACAATAGGAAATAATCATTAAGCCCAAGAGGTTATGCATAAAAAGCTTTAAATTTCCCACTGCCAAAATTCATTTGTTCTTAACAATATAAACTCAAGCAGCAGGGCACTTAGAATCAACTTTCTCAGTCCCAGTATAAAAAAAAAAAAAAAAAAAAATATTTTCATTTGTAAATAAAGACAAACTATTCAAAACCTTTCCTTTAAAGCAGTTTGAACAAATACTCCTCTTTCTGTAAGCAATTTATGAATTTGAGAAAAGTGCATTGCCCCTTCAACTGCAAAAAACAAAGCATCAAATCTGATGTACATGCTTTTGAGGTTTGATATCATGAGAGTGTCTTCTGGCCAATTTGTTAGACATAGCTAATATTGGTATCTTCAAGCAACTGTTAAATTATAGGGCAAAATATCAGCATTTCCATCCAAATTATACTTAAGATAGACGGCATCCACATCTCTCACTATTAACTGGTATTTTGGTGCATCACATTAAAATTATCAAAAGTAGTAATACCAAATTAAGGAAGAGCAAAACGCAAAAAAAAAAAATTAATTGGCATAATGCCAGTATATTATGAATATACAAGCTGAATGTACAACTTTCTTTTGTAACCCCTCCACACACACACACATCCCGGGTACCATTGTAACCCTAGGTTCACAATGCTGTAAAGGAGAAGTGCAAACACACAAGTAGTTTAAAATTCAACTCATCTGTTCATAAAGTTAGCATTCTGCTCATTCAGGCCTTTTATTTTTAATCATTAGTTGCTTGGTCTTGTCAAATTTGACATTTTGTTTGGAACTTTATTTTGGATATTTTGGACATTCTCATTTGCCACGTGATGTGTGGTTTACTGGATATCAAACTTTCAGACAATGTCTGTGTAGTTTTCTTTCTGTTAGAACATGAATGTTATTTCATTTACACACTGCATTATTTTGCATTTTGTGTTACTTGCATCTTTGCCCTATTATGCATTATATTTGTGGTATTGCTTTTTAGGATACGACTGTAAATGGACTTTCAGACAATACCTTTTATGCACTCAAACAAATCATTGAGACAATAGTGCTTAATTGCAAATGACGTGTGTAGAAATGTTCATGGAAAACTGAACTAATCACTAGCCTACATCCCTAGTAGAGGCAAAGAAAATACTCCTCTGTGAAGGAAAAAAGAATGGTTTATATAAATCACAGAAATTAACCATGTCTTTATTTTGGGGAATAAGTATTATATTGCTGATTTTAAGCAACAGTGATCAGAAATCAGAACATTTCCATCAGCTGTAACCGGCAATGGTCATCACCATCGTTCCCCCCCATTTTCTACATGAGGTCAGGGTATCATGTTAACTGTTGCCAACTCTATTCAATGCCAGTCTCCTGCTTCTTCAACACTCATGTCTGACAGTCGCAGATCTTCTCTCACACAATCCATCCACCTCTTTTGCAGGATGCCCTCATTTCCTCTTACCTTCTTCCTGTCTATCCCAAATCTTCGCTAGATTGTCTTCTGCTTTTCTGCACATATGCCCAAACCACTGTAATCTGTTCTCTTTGATCTTTTTTGCAAATGGTGCTACTTTGGCTTCTGCCCTTATGTCCTCACTTCTTCCACTGTCCCTAAGAGTGCATCCTACCACCCTTCTCAGGCCCTTCATTTCCATCACCTCTAGCGTTCTCATCTGCTCTGCCTTTACTGCCCAGGTTTTTGTACCAGACAGTAGTACTGGTCGCACCACTGTCTTATACACCTTACTTTTCAGCTTCTTTGCCATTCTTCTGTCATATACTACACCTGACACACTATGCCAGCTGGCTGCAGCCCCACTGATTTTAGCTTTGACCTCTTCATTCAGGACTTCCCTTCTCTTCAATTTCCCCCCAAAATACTTGAAGCTGTTAATCTATTCCACTATTTCCCTTCTATCTCATTTCTCAGCTTCTTTTGATTTCTCCCGTTTGCTGCCATTATCACTGCCTTATCTGTACTTGGTTTCATCCCATGTGCCTGCAGTTTTGCATTCCATCCACCTATCCTTTGCTGAAGTTTTTGCACAGTCCGCCTGTACTGCCACATCATATGCATACAGCATCTCTGTTCATCTGTCCCCTCCAACCTGTTTGTTAATGTAGTCCATCACCAGCATGAACAGCAGTGGGCACAGAGCTTAACCCTGCTGAACACCCACTCCCAATGGGAAGCCCTCTGGGAGACCAAACACTGTTCATACTTGAGTCATTGTGTAATTGCACATAGCCTGCACTAATTCCACCAATGTTTGAGACTTTGCAGCACCACAGTACTGCCCAAATCAGCTATCTTGTGACCTAGTTATATGTCCTCTGCAAGTCTAGGAATGCCCAGTTGGACTCTTTCCTCATCTTTAGTTTCTTCTCAACCATCTGTCTCACTACAAACATTGAGTCAGTTGTGCTGCACCCTGATCGTATCCAAACTGCTCATCTCCCATCTTACTTTTTACTGCTCTGTGTATCCATTTATCAATCACCCGCTCCAGAACATTCATGTAGTGTGACAAGAGTTTGATAACTCTGTACTGCCCACAGTTATGGATGTCCCTTTGATCTTGTACACTGACATGAGTGTGCTTATCCTCCAGTCATCTGGGATACACCTTTCTCTCCACACTTCTACAAGTACCCTCAGGAGCCATGTCTACCCCATTTAGCCCAGCATCTTTATCATATCTGCTGTGACCTCATATCAGCCTGCCATTTTGCCTGATTTAATTTTCCTTACTTCTTCTAGAGTGGGCTATTCCTCTTCACTCATCATAGGCTGTGTCTAGGACAGTACATATTCTGTAAAGTTTTCTCCATTCAGAAGCTGCTGGAAGTACTCCTTCCATATGCCTTTGATGTCCTGTAGACTGGTGAGCAGGTTGTTGCTAGCATCCCCAATTAAGTGTTTCCGACTATCTTCTATATCTTTCTGTCATTGTCTTGCAACCTAATACAGTTTCTTTGTGCCACCTATGGAGTCACTTTCCAGAGGCTGGTAGAGTGCCTTCAGTACCCTGTCCTTTGTTATTACAACTCAGTTCTTAGCTTATTTGTTAGCTGACCAGTGTTCCTTCCTAAGCCTGGTCCATCTTTTTTATTTCCCATTTTTTTCCTGCACTACTTTCGTTTGATGACTTCCAGGACTTCTGCATTCCACTACCAGCTTTCCTTACATGCTTTATTTCCATACTTAGCTCAGTCATACATCTGTTCTGTAGTCCTCAGACATGCTGTTTTGAGGACCTGCCATTGTTCTTCAACTCCATCTATTTCCTCTTTTTGGAGCCATAATTCTTTGAATTGTTGTACTTTCTCTCCCGTCAACTTCTACGTCTACAGCCTGGTGTCAACTTCTAGGTCTACAGCCTGGTCTGTGTTGATCTTAAGAGTTTTATCTGACCATTGTTTGCAGCTGATTGTGGCAACCAGTGGTTTATGCTGTGGGCTGTTTTAATGGTGATGACTATGCAACCACTGATTCTACTCCAGTGCACTTTCTTTAGTAGGAAGAAGTCTACCCAATTTGTATGTTGGCCACTCTTGTATGTGAATTTGTGACTCTCTCTTTCTGAGCTATGTGTTGGTTACTATTAAGTCATTTGCCAGGCAGAAATCTACAATGGCCCCTCCTTCTTTATTTCTGCTGCCTCACCCATGGGGACCCAGCAGTTCTCATACCCTGTTCTGTCTGTCCTGATATGTGCATTCAAGCCACCAATTACCAACACCAATTCATGTTGTCCTGCTTTATCTTGTAGGTCCTGCAACTGCAGTATGAATGCACTCTTTTCCTCACCATCACATCCTTGCTGTGGGGCAAAGGCTAAGATTATGAATACTGCCCTAGCCTTACAGTGGAATCTGACTGCCATGAGCCTGTCACTAATTCTGATAATATCCCTCACTGACTTCTAAAGCCTCTTTCTCACCACAATTCCCACACTGTTATTAGACTGCCTTCCTCCCGTTTAGTAGACTCTGGATCCCAAACCAAGTGTCTTTGCTGCCCTGCCCTTCCATCTTGTCTCTTGGATCTACAGCATTTCCAGCCTCTTCCTTACCATCATGCCATCCACGTTCAAGGTGCATCCCATCAGTGAACATACGCAGACTGTAACAATTCTTAGTTCATGTTTGGCAGGTTGATTTGTTTTACATCCAGCTTTCTCTCAACAGAGCTTTCCTAGGTAACTCAGACTGGGCAATTGGACTGGTCCAATAAGCTGGTCTATAAGCTTATTGACCCAGGACTGCTGAGCTTTTATGGCTGGCACATACTGGCCAACAGGTGCACATACACCCTTCCTACTATTAGCAATAGTCCTTGGTGTAGGTCAGAGTAGGCCAGGTCCTCAACCCACTTTTCATTGGCAAATACTCATGCCTATTTGGTGACACTAGTCAACAGGACCAAATCACCCAGAGCTATATTTTACATCGAGTGGCTAGCCCTTCCATGGTGCTCAGCTTATGATCTGTGTTCTCCCACCTTAAGGATACTGCACACCACAGTGGATGCAAAAACCACTTGGTCTATACAACCATTCCCCCTATAGGGCACCACGTAGAGTCTGTGCCATTGCCCACAACTCCATTCATTGGTGAATTTGAGATGCTAACACTCGGCATGTTTTATAGAGGTGGGAAGAACCCACAGACACACAAGGAGAACATGCAAACTCCAAAAAGGCCAGAGGTCAGTATCGAATCTTGTACCTTGTGCATGGGAGGCAAAGACCTTAACCATTATGACAGCTGGTCTCCACAGTCAGTCAGCTGTAACTGGCAATGTCAGAATCAATAAAGTTATTTCTAGGAATTGTCCTACTAGCTTTGGAAAGTATCAATTACAACTAATTTTTAAGGTGTTATTAAAAAAAAATAAAAACCTGAAGTACTAGAGCGACAATTACAAAAGCAGAAAAGATTCTGCTACACTTTGTTGCAATATGAGAATTATTTTATGAATAAGAAGCTTCATAGCAAAAAAATAATTATGTGGAAACAAAGTACACTAATAACTATTTAACTCATTCAAACTTTTCACACTTGCGATTTTAATCTACTCCATTTTATGCACCATCATGCCATAGCTCATCTGTCTAATCTTCAATCCCACTTGGATTGCAGTCTGTCTGGCCACATCTAGATTGCAGTTCTGTCTCTTTTCAGCTATACCTTTGCTAGTCACCAGTTATCACATTATCTACTAAACCCTTGTTCCCCCCAAATAGTCACATTGATTGTACATATCTCACCATTTTTTCCTCTGTCACAATAAACTGCACTTAAAATACAGTACTGTAAAAAAATATAAAATAATGCATCTAAAAAGCTGTAACATGGCAGATTTCTAATTTTTTATTTTTGCTCTTTTAAATATAATGTTTGACAAGAACTGCCTAATTTGTTACACTCTGCCCCCCTTCCTAAAGAAGCAAGGAGTGTGTTGATCGTGTGTATAAATTAAATCACATATAGGAATTAATATCAGGATTTAACAAGTTTTAAAAAATACAGCTGTCTTTCTTTCAGCTTTCCATCGTAATCACAGCTCCTTCAGTGTTATATTTTTCTCTAGCTTTGACCAATTTGCTTCGTCTATTCTACATACGTTTAGTCATTGCAGGTATATAATATGTTTATATACAAGAGGCACACATTTGCTCATAAATGAGCTAACACCTTCCTCATACACTTTATAAATATTAACATAATCTAATTTAAAATCAGAAGGTAATCCAGGTCTGTCTTGCTTCCCAATGTTTCTTAAGTAGGGATAAAGAAGAATGTTGTGTAAATTTGTGTTTATACATCTAGGGATGAGACATAGCCTGAATGAAGAAATGTCATATTCATCTTCATAACTGACCAAGGACAGCGTATCTTGTGAATGGTGAAGCTATGCGTGAGATCTTAACAACACTTACCTTTAAAGAAAATAAATACAACGTCTTCGGTTAGGCTTGATATTTTCTGTTTAAAAAGGGACATGTTTTGCGATAGATACAATTGGCAAGGTATAAAAGTGTTTGCAGTTCTGCAATGGCTGACTGCATTTCCACTTCTTTTACAACTGCTTCAAGTGCATAATTTAGCTGCAAGCCATTTAAAATGTTCTCTCTGTACTTGACTGAGAAATGCTGATGTGTAATGTACTGCTACACTTCAAATGTTCAGTCACACTACTTACCTTTTAATGAATATCCGAAAATTTCACTTGCCTCCGGATTCATTCGTTTTTTCACTTAACTGTTTCACTATTTAATTTATAGTATTCAAGCTGTCAGTAATAAAATAAGTATTTGTCAGTGTCTGACATATTCCTTTGATTATCATGAATGTATGTGTATTTGTACTATAGGCGCACAAACTTGGATTCTGAGCAGCAGACTGGCGCAGCTAGTAGTGTTGCTGCCTCGCATCAAGAGCTTCTCTGGTTTGGTTTTCAGCTGGGGTGCCATCTTTGTGGAGTCTGCATGTTCCCCTTTGTTTGCATGGGTTTTGTCTGGGTGACGTGGTTTCTCCCCTCATTCTGAAGACGTGCTTTATGTGCATCAGTAAGACTAAATTATCCATAGGTGAGAGTGCAAACACTAGAAAAGAAGAAAGACCTGGAAACCTACTTCCATTTCCTACATTTTGCCTTAAAAATTTCTGTGGATAACTGACTGTTCATGTGGTAAGTCTAGGTATGGGCTACCAGTAGTGAGTGGGGAGTTCTAAAGTGAAAACTGTGTTATGAGTACCAAACAGGCACTTTAAAAACATCAACTTCCCTGAATCAGGAGTCCAAAAGAAAAAAAAAACGTTCCTCACCCTTCTTGGCCTTCACTTAGAATAAATTCACGGAATAATTTCAGAGGCAATGAGTCAGTCTTAAAGCTTTTGTTTGGATATTTATAAGCTATATCTTGTCACACCCTTAAACACATCTGTATTGTTTTCATATCTTTCAAACTATGCAATGTGATGTACTTTTAAATAACATTTAGTCATTATCTTTAGCTGTCTGAGTTTTGGTCACTATTCACCTGTGCTGAACTGTACATCAGTTTCATCACAATGACTGTTGCACAGTTTCAGGCTGTTCTTTAGTTTGTTATACTTCTTAATTTATTGCTTTATCATTATCTGTTTTTGGTTTACTCCAACATGGAAGGTTACAAGCAAAATCTCACAGGAAACTGGAGGGATTAGGTAGAAATGGAGGAGGTGGGATGATGCATGGCTGAAGGATAGGACACAGAAGGTTGTGGTGAGATGACCAGTGCCAGGAGTGAAACAAGTGACCAGTGGAGTACTATACAAGACCAGAGTACAGTACTATTCAGTGTATTTGTTTCTCAAATCTGATTAAACAAAAAACAATATCATCTTTCTTCCAATGATTAAAGCAGATACAGCTCTACAAGACAGAAGAAAAGTAGAGTTGAGTAAGATCTTACAATAGTAGATGTCTTGCTTCTCACTGTTGGCAGGATATCCAATCGGTAAAGAATACCGCAAGGACAGGCAAACATAGGGGCAGCGTGCCAAAGCCTCATCTCCTTCCAGGAGCTGAATGTCAGACACATGTCCAACATACAAGGTGCAAGGTGCCTAAGTGACTTAAGAGTGCTTAATCCTCAGAATTGAATTGCCCCAGAAGGACCAGGGAACTCAAGAGGAAAAAGTGGAGTACATCCAAGGAAGGGAAGAAGAAGAAAAAAAAACAAAAACAAAAAAAAAAAAAAGAAAGAAAATTTCAGCCAGAAGAAAAGCCACAGAAAAGAAAACAGGTGGAAGGCAGGAGAGACCAAAAACTGCTTCAGTGAGAAGTAGGACATCTATATTATGGTAAGATATTATAAAACTGTACTACATCCTTCCTTGTCATGGCTGTAGTACTGTTTACAAATGGGACAGTAAAAAAGCTACTGGAGAGGATGGGAGGTGGAAGATACAGAGGACCCCTCCTAAAAACATGTAGGATGGCCTTGTGTCCCCCCTTTCCTGTAACAAGTCTAGTCCAGATACAGATTTGCTGTATCCAGGACTGTTTGTAAGCTCCTGAGCTCCCCCACCCTATGCTTAACTAGGGTTAAACTATTTCTGGCACCATAAAGTCTGCTCTTCAAATTTTCCCTTGCAACAAGCCAGCTTTTTAGTTTTAGCACTCAAATCTGTTTCCTTGAGCTCAGCACTTGTTCAGAACTCGTAAGAACCAAATAAGCTACAAATTACTACAGCACTCAACTTTCCTCACTTGTCTAGAGGAAAACAGTTTTTAGTACTTAATAAATAAGCACCTATCCAGGCATGGCTAAGGTCATTTCCCGGTGTTTTCTCCTGTCTACCTGATGAATCTGGGCATCATGGGGCAATGCAGCAATAACCTCACATACACAGACAACCCCCTCCTCCTACCACCCAACACTACAACCTGTGAGTAACGCATTTGTATAGCCAAACTGGAAGCAAAGCTCTCTTCACCGAAGACTGGACTAGACAGTCAAGAGGAAAAGGTAAACACTTGCACCACACCACACATCACATAGTCACTCAAAACCTACACCACCAAAACACACACACAGAAGCACGAAACACATGCCTACATTCACGAAGGTTCTCAATAAAAATCTGCCCAAACTACCGAGACCTCCAAAGCAGAAATGCAAGCAACCTCCACCCCCAACACAAATCAAATGACACATAGCCCACATACTCAGTGTGCCACTCAACTACAGCCCATAAGGCATAATGTAACCAACACTCTAGTCATAGGTGACACTATAGTCAGGCACACTGATGTTCCATTCACCAGGCTAAACAAGGAGAAAGTTACTGTCAGCTGCCAGGATCTGCCACATAACACACACACTCAGGTACACTCCACAAGTACAAATATGACTCTTATCATTGTCCATGTTGGTGTGAATGACCCGAGATGCATCTCCCTGGACTACATGCAAAGAGACATGGAGGAGCTCTCTGATCTTGTAGCCCAGGCAGGTATGACCTTAGCCCTGAGGAGCATCCTGCCATCACCCAGAATGATACCACAGTACAAGAGCAAAATGATTGACTTCAACAATTCATTAAGCTTCTGGTGTCATTCTAAGGGAATCCAGTATCTGTCTGCCTGGGATGACATGATCGACAGACCGCGACGCTTTGCCATAGATGGCCTGCACCTGTCACCCTTGGGATTCTGGATACTGGCAAAGGCTCTTGCCACCCCTATAGTGCCTTTTTAGGCAAGGTTCAAATGACAAATTCTCCACTGCAACAGGTACAAATAAGCAAAATCTGAGGGTAATGCTACTCAATGCTAGAAGTCTAAACTTCAAAATGCACTCACTCGAGGCACTCCTTAAAATGCAGAACATAGACATCTGTGCAGTGACAGAGACCTGGTTCAAAGTGCCAGAGAGCACCCCTGCATTACCAGGCTATAATTCAAACCACACCTTTCGGCCACCTAACCCTGACTGAAACACTAAAGGTGGAGGTGTATCCATATTCATTAAGGATATCCACACCTCCAAGCTAGTTGCTCAGCATAATGCATCCAAAATTACCCAAGTTCAACTAACTCTGGGCAAGACCACAATCCAGATTGTAGCTTGCTTCAGACCCCCCATCATGTCCCTTGACATGATGACATGAAAAACGGAGCAGCCACAAAATGTAATAAAGGAAGGATAAGACCCTGAGGGTGCACTTATCTTGTTGTCAAGGTTTGTAGCTGAACCAGTTTAGTGAATGACCTCTAACTTTAGTTCATAAAAAGGTGTTTGACTAGCAGCAAAGAAATTCTGAGGATTAGGTGCTTATGCATAACTTGTGTTCCTTATGCACTGAATGTAGATGTGAGGATATTAGATATTGTTCTCTGCTAACATGACTGGCTGTGGTTTTGTAAATAATTGCAAATTACCATGTGTTATATACCAGCATGACTAGCTATAACTTTGTAAATATATTTGTCTTTTGATTATCACTCTGACTTATTGCAAAATGTTTGAATGCCAAACGGTGTTCATCTAGTTGACCAAATAGGTGTGTACTAGGCCAATAGCCCTGGAGCCTTTACAAACCTAGCCCATAGAAGTGCCCTAGCATCATGCCACTGTTAGTTCCCAGTGCATCTATCAAGTAGAGCCAATGGAGTGATCCCCGGGTGAACTTTCTATTTCCCATCCACTCAAGATTTCTCTTGAAAAAGGCCAGTGAGGTGCTCTGCTTGATATAGATGGGAAGTCTATTCCAGAGCATGGGCAGTCTCTGGGTTATGAACCTGTCCCTCCAGCATGTTCTGTTGATTATGGTAATGAGGATGAGGTTCCTGGAACGTGTGGTGAGGAGGGATTCTGATTTCTTTAGGTGTAACATTTCTAACCGGGCTGGGTCAGATGTGGCTTTGTAAGTCAAGCAGAGATATAGACGATATGAGACAGAGAAAAGCTGGAGATTTTTGAGTCTGTCAATGTAAGGCATGTGTTCAAGGCATAGGATCTTCTTCATGAGGTACCTTTGTGGCCTTTCCAGCAGTTGCAGGTGTTTAGTGAGTACATGCCAATTGGGGAATTATACTCAATGATTGGTCTAATGAGAGAAAAGTAGACAGAGATGATTACCTCTTTTTTCCTGGATGCAAAACCATTGGTAATAAGATGTGCCACACAGAAAGACTTTCTGATGACAGTGGCAATGTGGTGGTTGAAGAAGAGGTTGCTGTCAACCTGTGTCCCCAGATCTCTTTTAACGCCTTCAGTGTTCAGCGGGCTACCATCAATGTCATAATTATTGGGGACAGAGTTCTTACCAAAGGGAATGATGACACATTTTTTGGCATTAAGCTCAAGGCCACGGTTTCAACACCAGTCGTTGTTCCATGCAATCGTCGGCAAACTTGGTCAGCCAGAGTCCCTTCATGTTGGCCTGGACTTCTGAAAAATGGATGCCAAACAGGAGAGGACCCAGGACCGAACCCTGTGGGACTCCACTCATGACTGGTCAGCAGTCTGACTTGAGTCTGCTACTTTCACACTGTGGGTTCTGTGTGCCAATTTGCAACCCACCTAGTGATAGACTCACCAAACTAGGCATCAACCCGTATATCTATAATTTCCGAGTGGGGAATGGTATCAAAGTCCTTAGCCAGATTGAGGTAGGCTGTATCAACTGCTTTGCTTCACCCACAGCCTTCATGATCGACTCAAAGAAGTCAACCAAGTTGAGCAGGCATGATCTACCCTTCACAAAAACAAATTGCGTGGGATCCAGAGTTTGGAGATTCCCTATATCCTTAATTAGGTCCTTGATGATGCGCTCCATAGCCTTACATATCAGACTCATCAGGCTAATGAGATAATTCCTAGGGTCTGTAGTCCTTCTCCATTTATGGAGAGGGATGACTGTAGCAGTGTGCCATTCTGTGTGGACAAAGCCTGAGGTGAGGCTGTAATCAAACAGGGCACACAGGTGTGGTGCCAGTTCACTTTGTATTTCTTGTAGAACACAGCCAGGGATATTGTTGGGTCCTATGGAAGCTGTATTCTTGGCCTTGGACAATGCAGCTTTAACCTGTCCTGCAGTAATGCAGAGTACCTGGCATTCTTCTGGTATTGTGATTGATAATTTGGGGAGGGGGTAAAGTTGGCACTGAATCTGTTGCCAATATCTGTTGGCTCATTATAGGAGGTTCTACTGTGCAGCAACTCAGAGCAAATCTGGGTATTGCTGTGGAGATTCTTGATATAACTGTAGAAGGCTTTGCAGCTCTTTTTAGTGTCTGCTGCAATTCTGCCTTCATAGCTAGCTTTAGAGGTTTTGATGAGGGATCTCAACTTTTTGTTGAGGCTAATAAGGAAGTTTTTCCTGTCTTGGGACTTCACCTTATTCTGCAACAGTTTCTTCCTTCTGTTGTAGGGTTTGTTAATGGCAAAGGACCACCAGATTGACTTCCTTTTTCTGGAGGAGAGCATCTTGGTTCTGTTGGGTATGGTTAGTTCCATGCATTTATGTATGTGTTTGTACAGTGCACTGGTGTAGGATTCGGTGGTCATACACCTATTTTCCATTTGCATGGGTGCTGTGAAGTTGGCCACCTCTGTTTTTAGGAGTCTAAAGTCAACTTTGGGGAAGTTTTTCATGGTGGTTACCTTTACTGGTGGTGTGGGTGAGATGTTGATTTCCATGGTAATTAGTTTGTGGTCAGATCTAACCAGGGAAGAATTGACTATTGGTGTTGAGCAATGGTTGGCCATGTTAGTAATAACCAGGTCATGGATGTTGCTTCCTCTAGTGGGTGTAAGAATGAGCTGGTCCAGTGGATTGGAATTAATGAATTCCAGGAAGCGTTGGATAAGTGTATTGGTGCATGAGGAGTTTTCCCAGTTGATGGGGGGTGTAATTGAAGTCACCCAGTATGAGAGTGTTGGGTTGGACCCTAATAGTTTCCAGGGTGCTTAGAAATGTGGCATGAGAATCATGAGACATGGTTGGGGACTTATTGCAGGCTACAACCTGAATCGCCGTCTTACCCACTGTTAGTTGTACCTGAAGTATCTCCGATGCGTTATGCTGGGCTACTAGTCTGGAGGTGTGCATATCCTTTATGAATATGGAGACACCACCACCTTTGGAGCTTCAGTCCATTTTCTGGGGCCAAAAGGTGTGGAATGAGTTATAGCCTTGTAGCGCAAGGGTGCTTTCTGCCACTTTAAACCAGGTCTCCGTTACAGCACAAATGTTGATGTTTTCGATTTTGAGGAGTGCTTCGAGTGAGTGCATCTTGAGATTTAGACTTCCAGCATTGAGTAGCATGACCCTCAGATTGCATTTATTTACAACTGTTACGGTGGTAATTTGGTCTTTGGAACACCATCTAAAAAAGGCACTATATGGGTGGCAAGAGCCTTAGCCAGTATCCGGAAACCTAGGGGTGACAGATGGAGGCCATCTCTGGCAAAGCATCAAGTTTAGTTAATCATGTAATCCCAAGCAGACAGACACTGGATCCCCTTAGAATGACACCAGAAACTTAGCCAATTGTTGAAGTCAATCATTTTCTGCTTGTACTGCGATATCATTCTGGGCGACGGTAGGATGCTGCTCAGGGCTAGGGTCATACCTGCCTGGGCCACATAATCCGAGAGCTCCTCTATGTTTTTCATATAGTCCAGGGAGGTACATCTCAGGTCATTCACACCCACATGAACAATGGCAGTCATACTTGTACTTGTTGTGGAGTGACCTGAGTGCATGTATCATGTGTCGGATCCTGGCACCCGACAGACAGCTGACTGCTACCTTCTCCTTATTCAACCTAGTGAGTGGGACTTCAGTGAGTCTCACTATTGAGTCACCTACGATTAGTGTATTGGGCAAGCTGTTTTGCCTTAGGGGCTTAGGTTAAGGGGCACAATGCATAGGTGAGCTATGTGTCTTGTGCAGTGTGTTGGTGGTAGAGTGCATTGCTGATTTGGAGGTCTCTGCCATTTGGGTAGATTTCTATTGAGAGCCTTCGTGACGGTGGGTCTGTGGTTTGTCTTTTTATGTGAGAGCAGTGATGGACGGTGTTCTGGAGGGCTGCGTGTTCCATGCGTTGTGGTGTAGGTGTTGACCTTCTCCCCTTGACCAGCTACTCTGGTCTTAGCTGGAGAGTGCATGTCTTCCAGTTTGGATATACAAGTGCATCTCTCACAAGTCTGAGTGTTGGGAGGTAAGAGGAGAAGGTTGTCTGTGTACATGATTCAGTTGCTACACTACCTCAGAATGCCAAAGTTCACCAGGTTATTAGGAGAAAGCACAGGGAACTGACCTTTAGACATGCCAGAAGGGATGGTTATTATTAATAAGTATTGGAGCAGTTTCCTTATAGGACATTTAATGCTGTAAGCACTTAAGTGTGCTACAATTATTGCTACAAGAAGCCAGATGAAGTGATATGCAAATAAGCTAGTTAAATGCAAGAGAGAAGAGAACTAGCAAGATCTAAGGGAAAAATTGAAAATCAGACTTTCTGGCACTAATATTAGTTTACCCTAGCATAGTAGCATTGCATGGCATGCAAACCATGCAAACACAGGCTTTTAAAGCAGAAAGTTGAAAGGGAGCTAGAAACCACTCCTCTTGTGGTAGATATGCTACCTAGTGCTTACCACTCCCACTAATAAGTTGAGAGGCTTTCCTCTAACACAGAAAGGTCTGGGGAACTCAAACTACAATAGAGTCCTGAATACAGCAAATCTGTATCTGGACTACTCTAGTAACAGGAAAGGCGGTAAAAAGCTAAAACTTTTTTTTTTTTTTTTTTTAATATAGCAGCAGCAACCTAGCAAACTGATTTAAACACATTAACCAATTAACCAATAAAAAAGCTCAAAACTGAGTCCCGTTCCACCAATCTTCAATCAGACAAGCTCCAGCTGCACACTCCTGCCACTAGGATGCAGGGGAACGTCTTCAAAAAAAGATGGCCTGGATTAGTGCTCAAGTTATACAAACAAAGCTAGATTCGTCAGGTCTGAATCTAGTCTATGCTACAGCAAACAAGGTGCACCAATTTCAGAAAGAAACAGTTGAAATAAGCAAGCACAATAAGCCTTTAACCAGAAATTCCCAGTTCAGAAGGGCAGAATCTACCCTCTCCTCCCCAAAGAGTGTAGACCACAAACCTTCTTGATGTAAGATAACTGGCCTGAAGCCCAAGTGCTTAAACCAGATCTAAGACACTTTGAAGGCTTAGTGTGTGTTTTTCTAAATCAGCAACTCCCAACTTAGAAGGATGTAAGGTACCTGTTCTTCCACAAGAGTGCAGACCACAAACCTTCTTAATGTAAAACTGGCCTGAAGCCCAAGTGCTTAAACCAAAAGGCTTAGAACAGTTACAATCTAATGGGTCTATATTATAAACCCAAAAGCCGAATTACACGAATACGACTTCAACGACACAAAGGTCGATGTGTGAAATTTGAGTGAACGTAAATGCCAAAAGGGAGAATGCCGAACATGATACCGGAAGCAACAGCACCATACAGGTAAAGCAAACCCAACTCAAAGCACCTAACCTAAAACACTTTTCTAAACGTTTACTTAAATATACCAACTCCTAGACCGCACTATAGTGGGGAAAAGGATTTATTTCCTCTTCCCAATGATCACCCTGCTGGCCATGGAAATACGTTTGGCATTCTCCATTTTGGCATTTACATTGTTTGCTCATTTTGTACATCGACCTTTAAGTGTCTATGTAAACGTATTCACATAATTTGGCTTTCAGGTTTATAATATAGACCCCAATTTAATCAGGCTACTAGCAAGCAGTAATAAGTGCAGCAGAATAAATGTAATGGAGTACTTTTAAGATGTACATGTTCTTTGTAAAGAGAATTCTGTCATATACGTTATACCAGAGTCGCCTAACCTAGATGTGATAGTGTGCCAAGGGTGGGAAAATAGAATCTTTACTGCAGCTGTTTTGTTTACTTTTCAAAGTCTGATACGAGATTAGAATTCTCATGGCAGCTTCCTGTTACTTTTGAAAAATATCTGCCATAAAAAGCAGGTTCTGAGTCAATTGTTCAGTTAGTGTTCAGTTTGTTTTCCCAGAGCTATTCAGAAGTAGTAGTCCAGTTGTTTTCAGAGTAGTTGATCCAGTCACTGAGGACAGACAACAGTCTGGAGTGTGGACATTATATTCTTAATTCTGTAAGGTAAGATGAGAAATTACCTTTTCTTGCTGATTTCTTTAGATTAGATAGGGACAGTTAATATTCAGATAGTCAGAGAACTACAGCTAGATAGTTTGAGGTTTTTCTAAAAATCAATGCAAGATCTATCCTAGAGTTATTTTCATATTTCATGTATGTGAAACTTTATTGGAATCAGTTATTCAGTATTTACATGTTTTAAATCATTTTATTATTAAAAATGTTTCAATACCTCACATTGTGGCTTATTTAGTTAATATTTTTAATAACTTCAGAGTTTTTATGCTTATTTTGGTAACACCAGGGCCGCTCCGAAAAGCCTTACTGCTTGGGATACATGCTACCATTTGTTTCAATATCTATTTCACCCAATATAATTGGGCACCCCTTTTGAAGAGTATTGTGGTATTTGACTGGTGGCAGCCATTATCTTGAGATTTGGGCAAAGTAACACAGCAGGTACGTTTGTGTCGGTGTTTCCCAAGAGTGTTTCCACGTGTAAATAACACATATTTAAGAGTCAGTGTGCCAAATACCTAGAACACAGTGCTCTGCAGTTGTTAGAGTGGAGACTCATTTGGGTACCGGGAGTTAAGCATACAAGTCCAGTCCCAGGTTTGGACCCTGTTCCCAGTATACTCTTAGGAGAAATTAGATATTTCTATCCCTGCTTTTAGTGACACTGCCTTATTGGAGACAGTGGTGAGGATCAAGACTCCTTAGTTACTGCCCTGGGGTAAAGAAGGCTCATCACATATTGGTGGCAGTGGTGTGATTTTAATTGAGCATTAGTAGCCTGTGGGTAGTTGTCAACGAAGTGTTCACGCTCAACAGCTACAAGATGAACATACAGAGTTTCATTGTCACAAGTTTTATTCATTTTTAGTCAGTTTAGTCAGGGACAGCAGGCAAAGGTGTCAGCAAAGGATTATAGCAAGCTGACAAGGAACCAGATGGCCAAGGTGTGTGAAGCCAAAGAACTGGTACACGCTAACCTAAGGAAGCAATGATCAGAGCCTTAGTCACAGTCACAGAGCAGACCAGCAACTTGAAGGATATCCAGTCTTCTGAGACAGGACAGTTCACCTTTTCCTCAGAGGACTTAAATTGTTTGGAGTTAAAGAGGCAAATTGGAGGCTGAGTAGAGAGAGAAGCAGCATCAGCATGAACTGCGATGTCTGGAGGCTGAGAGGAAGCGGGAGAAGCAGCGTCAGCATGAACTGTGATGTCTGGAGGCTGAGAGGAAGCGGGAGAAGCAGCATCAGCATGAACTGTGATGTCTGGAGGCTGAGAGGAAGCGTGAAAAGCAGCATCAGCATGAAAAGGAACTGGAGATCAAGCATTTGGAGATGGAAGCTGAAGAAAATGAGAGGCAGAACAAAAAGGTTCTTCCAACACTTCAACAGGGTCATGGAGGTAATGGGGAAGGGAATGACCGAACCTCAGAAGCCATAAAGGTCAGTAAACGTTTCCTCAGTACAGGGAGGGAAATGACTTTGATAGTTTCATTTATATATTTGAGAGGGTATATAAATAGAACAAAGTGGACCAAGGGCTCTCAGAATGGTTCTGGATCCCCTTACTCCATGGTAGAGCTCTTAATGCAATTGTTAAACTGTCTGATATTGACAGTTTCAAATTAACCCCTGAATTGTATAGAAAAAAAAAATTGTGAACATAGATCCAAGGCAGATGAAAGCATATATGATTACATTGCTGATTTAAGTACTTACTTTCACAGGTGGGGGAGTGGGTGTCAGGTCACCACTTTTGAAGGACTGGCAGATCTTTTGCTGAGGGAATAAGCTCTCTGCACTTTACCCGAGAACATGAGGATCTAGTTGGCAGACCGATAGTGTAATTCTGCAAATGAGTTGGGGAGAAAAGGGCATCTGTACTTGGCAAGCAGGTCACCACTGCATAAGAAAGGGGTACTCACTGCTGCATATGGACATAAGGGAACCTATGGGGGGGGGGGAGGCTAAACCACTCCAAGAGAGTTCACCAGTAACAGGGGAAGCCACTAGTTCAAGCACAGTTAGGATCAGGGATGAGATGTTTCAGATGTATTCAGAGAGGCCACATAGCATACAAATGTCCATTGAAGCAAGGGTAGAAACAAAAGGTAAGGGAGCCAGGCAGTGAGAATGACAAAATGCCAGTGGTAAGTTGCCTGGGAACAACAGAGGTGCCAGACAATCACCAGAATTTGCATCTTATATTAGTGGATGGAAGACAGGCCACTGCTAGGAGAGAGACATCATCTGATAGAACCATTGTGAGGCCAGCAGTGGTAAAGCAGGAGCAGTACTTGCTTTAGCAGTCCACACCAGTCAGAGCTTTGGGTGGGACCCCATCCCAAATAGCTTTGGACAGGATCCATCTTGACTGGGAGAGTGGAAAAGGGAACAAGCAAGTAGGTGCATTTGAGGATATCCCTGCAGATGTCTTAAAAGGGAATGATTTTGATAATGTAGTACCTTGTGTGCAGGCACTTACATGCAGTCAAGCTTGGAGACAGACATGTAGTCTGTTAGCCTGGGGGAGACCCAGACAGATCCTATGCCTGAAGCTGGTGCTGGTGATGTGGTTACTTCAGGGAGGGAGCTACCTTGTAGCAGTGAGCCTGAAGGTAAACCACAGCTGCTGGTAGGTACTGGTATTCTCATGGACATGGTGACTGCAAGGAAAGAGGTGAGCGATAGTATCCAGGCTGATGGTGAGGCACCACTATCACTAGATACTAGGCTTCCTGTGGAAGGAGAGCTGGGAGAGGTTACAAAGACAGAGCTCAGCTTTGTTATCCTACTTTACAATGCTAAAGAGAGGTAGCTAAGGAGGCACCTAATGTTCAAGTAAAGATGGAGTATATATACTGGAAGAAAGGGTTACTGTACAGAGAGTGTACTCTTGAGGGAGTGCTAGAAGGTGAGGTAATAAGGCATTTGGTAGAGGCCTAGAGCTTACTGTCTGGCAGCTCTAGCCATAACCCATGACATTCCTTTTGCAGATATCAAAGGGCTACTGTATACAGAGTGGACCTCTGAGGGAGGGCTAGAGGGAGAGGTAATACGGGAGTTGGCAGAGCCCAAAGCCTACTTTCTGGCACCTCTAGCCATAGGCCATGACATTACTTTTGTAGGTCATATTGGCATGGAGTGTACTAAGAGACACTTTATGCAGAATTTGTATTGGCCTTGGATTGCATAGGATGTAACAGGGTACTGCAGGATCTGTGAGCAGTGCCAAAAGATAGGCAAGAACATAAGTGGTACTATAGTAAGTCAAAATAGCAGGACTGAGCGAAAACAAGTGTAACAAAGTTCAAAGTACTTTATTATCAATAATTAATAAGATAAGCGCTTTCGCTGTGTAGCTTCATCAGATCTTACATTCATTCTAAGATTCCACATCTTATATATACACACGTTTTAAACAATCAATCAAGTAAGTTAATTGGTATGGTTATTTAAAGAAGCAGGCAGACATCAAAGGCCTAGCTTAATATATAAATCTAATAAGGATAAAATCATTTAAAAACAATCTCATATATGAGGTATACATAAAAAAAGTATATATAAAAAAGTTATATATAAAAAAGTTATATATAAAAATGTATATCAGTTAGTACATATATATTTATAATTTAAAATAAATATCAATGTGAGAAAGTATGCTTAATGTCTAACATATAAGATTTCATATACATGTATGTATAAATTAATATAGTGCCTTATAAAATAAACACACTACATGTGGTAACCAAATCTATGACATAATGACATAGTAGTGATATAGAAGACAATTAGTTTGCAGAGAGATGGAATACCTATTTCTAGGGGGTTTATCTAATGTTTCTACACTGTCTTAATTTTGGCTTGATAGAGGCCCTATCATTGAGGCCTAGTCCTTTATCTGATCTTAGTAGAATTATCCATTCGGTTTCCTTACTATCTGTATATATCTTAATGTCACCCCCTCTAGAGTTGGGAGTAATTACTTCAAGTACCTTAAACAAAAATCTATGTGTGTCGTCATTTAATGCTACATGCTTGGCAAGAGCATTATGTAGTGTACCTTTCCTTATGTGATATACATGTTCCCTTATCCTATCCCTCAGTGGTCGATTTGTTTTACCAACATAGAAGGATGAACATAATTGACAAACAGCTAGGTATATCACATGAGAAGTCATGCAGTTAGCTTCAGCTCTTATATTAAAAACTTTCTGTTGATCAGGATGCAACAATTCTGTCTTACTGTCTATGTAACAACAGAAATTACAGCGACCACAGCGTCTTGTGCATCCATTCTGCATAGATTTCCTATCAAATTTAGGATGGCATAGCATTCTTTTTAAGTTGTGTTTATTCTTAAAAATAAACCTCGGTGTTTCTCCTACTATCTGTTTAATTTCTTCATCTATCTGCAATATACCCCAGTGTTTGTCTATAATCTGCTTGATCTCTATATGATCAGATGAAAAAAAGGTGGAGAATTTAGTGAAAGATTCACTCATATTTTGTTTCTCACTATAGCTAGCACTGTTGGATCCAAAGTATGGCATAGCTGAAGTAGAGCGTAGATTGTACACTTCGTCTATCTTAGAATGTATTTCTTCGACTTTATATCCTCTGTGTAATGGTCTGAATTTCAAATCATTTATCTCAGTGTGAAAACCCTCTTCCATAGGATTCAGTCTGGAAGCTCTAATAGCTTGTCCTTTCACAATATTTCTGAAGTCAAAAGGAGGGTGCATACTGGATCTTAGAAGCAATGAATTAACATAGCATGTTTTACGATGAACTCCAGTGTTGATTAAATTATTCTGTAGCCTCTCTATATACAAGTCTAGAAACTCAATTCTATCCTCTGAAAACTTCATAGTAAATTTAAGACATGGTATTAGATTATTCATGATTAGGTATGTGGATTCAAGTTGTTGGGATGTCCCTTTCCAGAGAATAAAGGCATCATCCACAAAACGTCTGTAAAATATCACGTTTCTTAAAGAAATTTTGTAGAAATAGTGTATGTTCTTCCCAATGTGCAAGAAACATATTGGCGTAGCTGTTGGCACAGGATGTGCCCATGGCTACGCCATCTTTCTGTCTATAGATGTTATCCTTGAACATAAAGATATTATTTTCTAAGACTAATTCCAGAAAGTGAACTATTAAGTCAATAAGTACATTTGTATAGTCACTATGATTTTTCAGGTACTGTAATGTATAATTCAAGCCCAATTCATTGGGAATCACTGTAAACAGTGACTGTATGTCAAATGTGACAAATAAATAGTCTTTAGTGATTGTTTTGTGTTGGATACAATCATAAAATTCTGTAAGGAATTGTTTAGTGTCTTTTAGTACAGTCCTCAGATGTTTTTCTACAAATACTGATAAATGTTCTGTAACCCAACCTCGTCCAGAAACTATTGGTCTCATGGGTGGGTTCTTATTGTCCTTGTGTATTTTTGGCTGTCCTTGAATAACTGGTATAGTAGGTGTTAAAATATTAAGATAGTCAAATAATTCCTTGTCAATCAGTTTACTTTTGAAAATATCCTCTAGCGTATTCTTCACATATCTTATAGTTTCTATAACATCGTCTTTTGTTATTAAATCATAGAATTTATCCTGCATCAATTCTGTCATTGCTCCGATATAATTTTGCATATCCATAACAACAATGCTGCCTCCTTTGTCAGCTGGTCTAATAACTATAGTAGGGTCTTCTTGTAATTGTTTTAGACTTACTCTTTCTTTATAAGTTAAATCGTCTCTCCTTTTACATCTTTTATGCTGTACTCTATCTGCATAGTATACATGTAACTCATCTTCAGTTAACTTCAAATATGCCTCAACGAGTGGGTGATGGGTTGGCACGAAGTCACTTAGTCTCTTAAATGTAAATGCTTCTGTTCTAGAAGTATTACTAGTTTGGGTTTTATATAACAATTTTAGCATAACATTTCTGCAAAATATTTTCAAGTCAGTAACTGTGTCTGTTAGTTTACTGTGACTTCTTGGAATAAAGTTTAGACCCTTACTTAACAATTGAATATCTTCATAAGTTAGTGTCTTACTTGATAAATTGTGCACTAACTCTTGAGAGTCCACATTTTCTTTAGAGTTTGGTTGGATGGAATGTCTCCTGAAAATTTCCTCTTCTGCCTCCCGCGACTCATAGACCTCGACCTCTGTGGGCCTTTGTCCATGCGTATCGGTAGAGGAAAAACCAACTCAGCATTTGTTTTATTGCTAGATTTATCTGTGGTTTTAACCTTTGGTCTCACCACAGCCTCAGAGTCTCGATTTATACAAGGTGTCTTGTCTTTAACTATGTGAACATTAGGATATAAATTAGTGTCTAAGTTCACACTGGGGTGTATGATATGTATAACATCTATCGAATCTTTACAGTGGGGTTTATCAGTTACATCGATTGCTACATTCTCTATACAAACATCATCATTTAATTCTGTAATCTCATCAGCAGAAGATGTACTCTGAACATTTAAAGTCGACATATTACTATTCCCAGCATTATTATTTGGAACATTTAAAGTACACATATTCTTCTTAACTTCATTACTAATGTTGTCAGATAAGGTAACATTCTCTACATTCCTTTTATTCACATATTGTGAACTATTCATAGCATTATCATTGTTCACCATTGCATTACGTTCATTCTGTCCATGCCCTGGTCTGGGCCAAGTAAAGACATGGCTTTGTCTAAAATCATTAATGTCTCTTTTAGCTTTATTCCTTTTTTGTTGTAGTAGCTTCGTTTCAAACGCTAAAACGCAGTCCAGTAAGTTCTCCAATAATGGTTGGACCAGAACATCAGCAAAGTCTCTATATAACATTTGTTGCTTCGCATTTATGCTTTCTATCAATTTACTTTCTTCTGGTATAAAAAAGTCTATTAATAGTCTAAGATAATTCCGACTCACCTCTATATTAAGTCTCTGCCATTTCGCTAGCAATTCGGGGTAATCCTTGCCTTTACTGGACTGCGTTTTAGCATTTGAAAGGAAGCTACTACAACATGATTTTAGACAAAGCCATGTCTTCACATGGCCCAGACCAGGGCATGAACAGAATGAACGTAATGCAATGGTGAGCAATGATAATGCTATGAATAGTTCACAATATGTAAATAAAAGGAATGTAGAGAATGTTACCTTATCTGACAACATTAGTAATGAAGTTAAGAAGAATATGTGTACGTTAAATGTTCCAAATAATAATGCTGGGAATAGTAATATGTCGACTTTAAATGTTCAGAGTACATCTGCTGATGAGATTACAGAATTAAATGATGATGTTTGTATAGAGAATGTAGCAATCGATGTAACTGATAAACCCCACTGTAAAGATTCGATAGATGTTATACATATCATACACCCCAGTGTGAACTTAGACACTAATTTATATCCTAATGTTCACATAGTTAAAGACAAGACACCTTGTATAAATCGAGACTCTGAGGCTGTGGTGAGACCAAAGGTTAAAACCACAGATAAATCTAGCAATAAAACAAATGCTGTGTTGGTTTTTCCTCTACCGATACGCATGGACAAAGGCCCACAGAGGTCGAGGTCTATGAGTCGCGGGAGGCAGAAGAGGAAATTTTCAGGAGACATTCCATCCAACCAAACTCTAAAGAAAATGTGGACTCACAAGAGTTAGCGCACAATATATCAAGTAAGATACTAACTTATGAAGATATTCAATTGTTAAGTAAGGGTCTAAACTTTATTCCAAGAAGTCACAGTAAACTAACAGACACAGTTACTGACTTGAAAATATTTTGCAGAAATGTTATGCTAAAATTGTTATATAAAACCCAAACTAGTAATACTTCTAGAATAGAAGCATTTACATTTAAGAGACTAAGTGACTTCGTGCCAACCCATCACCCACTCGTTGAGGCATATTTGAAGTTAACCGAAGATGAGTTACATGTATACTATGCAGATAGAGTACAGCATAAAAGATGCAAAAGGAGAGACAATTTAACTTATAAAGAAAGAGTAAGTCTAAAACAATTACAAGAAGACCCTACTATAGTTATTAGACCAGCTGACAAAGGAGGCAGCATTGTTGTTATGGATATGCAAAATTATATCGGAGCAGTGACAGAATTGATGCAGGATAAATTCTATGATTTAATAACAAAAGACAATGTTACAGAAACTATAAGATATGTGAAGAATACGCTAGAGGATATTTTCAAAAGTAAACTGATTGACAAGGAATTATTTGACTATCTTAATATTTTAACACCTATTATACCAGTTATTCAAGGACAGCCAAAAATACACAAGGACAATAAGAACCCACCCATGAGAACAATAGTTTCTGGACGAGGTTGGGTTACAGAACATTTATCAGTATTTGTAGAAAAACATCTGAGGACTGTACTAAATAAAAATAAAATAGTACTAAAAGACACTAAACAATTCCTTACAGAATTTTATGATTGTATCCAACACAAAACAATCACTAAAGACTATTTGTCACATTTGACATGGTCACTGTTTACAGTGATTCCCAATGAATTGGGCTTGAATTATACATTACAGTACCTGAAAAATCATAGTGACTATACAAATGTACTTATTGACTTAATAGTTCACTTTCTGGAATTAGTCTTAGAAAATAATATCTTTATGTTCAAGGATAACATCTATAGACAGAAAGATGGCGTAGCCATGGGCACATCCTGTGCCAACAGCTACGCCAATATGTTTCTTGCACATTGGGAAGAACATACACTATTTCTACAAAATTTCTTTAAGAAACATGTGATATTTTACAGACGTTTTGTGGATGATGTCTTTATTCTCTGGAAAGGGACATCCCAACAACTTGAATCCACATACCTAATCATGAATAATCTAATACCATGTCTTAAATTTACTATGAAGTTTTCAGAGGATAGAATTGAGTTTCTAGACTTATATATAGAGAGGCTACAGAATAATTTAATCAACACTGGAGTTCATCGTAAAACATGCTATGTTAATTCATTGCTTCTAAGATCCAGTATGCACCCTCCTTTTGTCTTCAGAAATATTGTGAAAGGACAAGCTATTAGAGCTTCCAGACTGAATCCTATGGAAGAGGGTTTTCACACTGAGATAAATGATTTAAAATTCAGACTATTACACAGAGGATATAAAGTCGAAGAAATACATTCTAAGATAGACGAAGTGTACAATCTACGCTCTACTTCAGCTATGCCATACTTTGGATCCAACAGTGCTAGCTATAGTGAGAAACAAAATATGAGTGAATCGTTCACTAAATTCTCCACCTTTTTTTCATCTGATCATATAGAGATCAAGCAGATTATAGACAAACACTGGGGTACACTGCAGATAGATGAAGAAATTAAACAGATAGTAGGAGAAACACCGAGGTTTATTTTTAAGAATAAACACAACTTAAAAAGAATGCTATGCCATCCTAAATTTGATAGGAAATCTATACAGAATGGATGCACAAGACGCTGTGGTCGCTGTAATTTCTGTTGTTACATAGACAGTAAGACAGAATTTTTTCATCCTGATCAACAGAAAGTTTTTAATATAAGAGCTAAAGCTAACTGCATGACTTCTCATGTGATATACCTAGCTGTTTGTCAATTATGTTCATCCTTCTATGTTGGTAAAACAAATCGACCACTGAGGGATAGGATAAGGGCACATGTATATCACATAAGGAAAGGTACACTACATAATGCTCTTGCCAAGCATGTAGCATTAAATGACGACACACATAGATTTTTGTTTAAGGTACTTGAAGTAATTACTCCCAACTCTAGAGGGGGTGACATTAAGATATATACAGAAAGTAAGGAAACCGAATGGATAATTCTACTAAGATCAGATAAAGGACTAGGCCTCAATGATAGGGCCTCTATCAAGCCAAAATTAAGACAGCGTAGAAACATTAGATAAACCCCCTAGAAATAGGTATTCCATCTCTCTGCAAACTAATTGTCTTCTATATCACTACTATGTCATTATGTCATAGATTTGGTTACCACATGTAGTGTGTTTATTTTATAAGACACTATATTAATTTATACATACATATATATGAAATCGTATATGTTAGACATTAAGCATACTTTCTCATTAATATTTATTTTAAATTATAAATATATATGTACTAACTGATATACATTTTTATATATAACTTTTTTATATATACGTTTTTTATGTATACCTCAGATATGAGATTGTTTTTAAATGATTTTATCCTTATTAGATTTATATATTAAGCTAGGCCTTTGATTTCTGCCTGCTTCTTTAAATAACCATACCAATTAACTTACTTGATTGATTAATTGTTTAAAACCTGTGTATATATAAGATGTGGAATCTTAGAATGAATGTAAGATCTGATGAAGCTACACAGCGAAAGCGCTTATCTTATTAATTATTGATAATAAAGTACTTTGAACTTTAAGTGTTACACTTGTTTTCGCTCAGTCCTGCTATTTTGACTTACTACAAGTTCGATTTATACTGCTTGTACGAGCATTTACCAGCATAGCAGCAGCCTCTATTACTTGTTTTACACATAAGTGGTACTATGTTAACATGATGAAACCATATCAGGACAGGGAGGCCCTGGTGCTGAGTATTTGCAGTGGATGGCAGGCAGAGTCTGAGGGGGATCTGGTGATTGAACTTCTCAGTGAGGCTCGGGCTGACACTTCTGTGGGAGAGGTAGCAATAGCTTAGCAGCTATTCCCTATTCATGTTAAAGAAATATGAGCAGTGTTACAGGAGTCTGTGGGTATGCTCACAGGGAAACCTGGATGAACACATCCACTGCAGTAATATGTGGATACCCGACCCCAAAGGCCAATTAAGCAAGCTCCTTATAGGGTGCCTGAGCGAGTCAAACAGACTTTGGAGGAGGAGATAAAAGATGCTGGAACAATCCACGAGTCCAGTAGTCCTTGTGCTTTCTCAATAGTGTTGGTACTGAAGAAAGATGGTAGTGTAACATTTTTCGTAGACTACAGAAAGTTATACAGAGTCAGATGCGTACCCCATGCATAGAACAAATAAAGCTTTAGAACATGTTGGTGGGGCTAAGTATCCGACTACTATTTATCTGACCAAGGGATACTGGCAGGTGCCTTTGACTCCCATTGCTAGAGAGAGGTCAGCTTTTTAATACCTTTTGGATTGTATAAGTTTACAAGGATGCCCTTTGGGACTGAAGAATGCCCCAGCAACCTTACTGAGGTTAGTAGATCATATCTTACTAGAGCAGGAGACTATGCTCTTGTTTATTTGGTCGATATTACCATTTACAGTCATTCCTGGCAAGAGCACCTTCAACATGTCAGGTAGGTCTTGGGTAGATTAAAAAGGGTAGGATTGACTATTAAGTTTACCAAGTGTCAGGTCAGTACGGCAGAGGTCTCCTACCTGGGACAGAGACAGTAGGGAGTGGTAAGATTATTTATTTTATTTAACATCTGTTTACTGGGAATGTCCGACTTGGAACAAAGCCAATTTTCAGCAGAGGCCCAGGGAAAAATGCTCCAGATGTATGTCTTATGAAGTAGAGGTTATTCAGGCGTGGCCTGTCTCTGTTACCAAAAAGCAGGCGAGAGCATTCCTAGAGAGAGCAGGGTACTAGAGAAAATTTGGCCCCAACTAGAGTACAATAGCTGCACCCCTTACTGGCCTAACAAGAAAAAAAAGCCTGATAAGGTAGTTTGGACCACAGATTGCGAGCAGGCATTCCAAAAACCTTAGGAGGACTCCCTTAGCCAGTGCAGATGGATTCTCAAGATAGGGTATAGGGTAATACGTATTCAGTCAGCCCCATTTTTCTCAAGCAACAATTTTCCAGGGTCACTTGAAAACCTAGCTTGAGTCTTCAAAGGGGGAAAATGTGGGGATATTAGATGTTATCTGTGCTAGCATGACTGGCTGAAGTTTTGTAAATAATTGTAAATTACCCTATGTTACATATGCCAGCATGAGTAGCTATAATTTTGTAAATACGTTTAATGTCTTTTGATTATCACTTTGATTTATGCAAGACATTTAAATGTCAGTGTTCTTCTGGCTGACCAAATGTACAAGGTCTTTTTAAAGAGAATTCTGTATGTATTATGCATGAGTCAGCTGACCTAGATGTGATGTCATTGTGTGCCAGGGCTGGGAGAATAGAATCTTTACTGCAGCTGTTTTGTTTACTTTTCAAAGTCTGCTATGAGAGTAGAACTCACATGGCAACTTCGTTACTTTTGAAAAAGATCTTTGTCATTCAGTTTGTTTTCCAGAGCTGTTCATCCTTTTATTTATTATTAAATGTTTTATTACCTCTCATTGTGGCTGGTTATTTAGCTCATATTTTTAATAACTTGAGAGGTGGTTATGCTTATTGTGATAACACCAGGGCCACTCCAAAAAGCGTTAATGCTTGGGATACACGCTGCCATTTGTTTCAATATCTATTTTACCCAACATAATTGAACACACCTTTTGAAGGTTATTATTGTATTTGACTGGTGGCAGCAGTTACATTGTAATTTGGGTAAAGAAACACAGCAGATAAATCTGTGTCAGTGTTGCCCAAGAGTGTGTGTAAGTGTGAATATCAGACCTTTAAGAGCGAGTATGTCAGATATCTAGAACTGGGACATAGTGCTCTTCAATGGTTACAGTGGAGACTCATTTGTGGACCTGGAGTGAAGCAAATAGTCCAGCTCCAGGTTTGGAACCTGTTCCCAGTGTACTCCTAGTTGAAACTCTGCATTTCTATCCCCACTTTTAGGGACACTCCCTTACTGCAGACAGTGGTGAGAATTGAGACCCCTTAGTTATTTACCCTGGGGTAAAGAGGGCTCATCACAGTAGGACATATGCCTAATGTACAGCACCTGGAAGGCAATAAAGTTTAGATTTCCTAGCAAGACATTGGATATCCTGCCAAGAATAGCTGAATCTGTAAAGAATACTCTAACAGTGATAAGGAAGGACATTGGTTTATAGGAGAACTATGCCCAAATGAAACAAAATCTTACTTTCCTGCATTACTAACATCTTTATCAAAGTGATAATTTTTTATTCGATTTTGTTATAGCTAAAATGGCCTAAAAGGGTCTGCCATTGAGCATAATTTTGTACTGTAGCCAATGCTTTTGTCTCCCTGATGTAATTTTATAGCAACAGATAGACAACCCTGTGATGAGAGAATTTACTGAGGTTCTCTCCATCTCCACTAGACTGCAACAGTATTGTGAATACCTAATTTTGAGTGTCACTTTTATCTTGTCTTTTAATACTTTGCCTTCATTTGGTTTTTATTGTACAGCACTTTGAGTATCTGAATGTCAGACTTGAAAAAAGCTACTGAGTTAACTGCTCTTTTCAAACTTAAGAAATAAAACCCGCGACTAATAGGTGTTACTTTGGCTTGTATTGCCCTCATATTGTGGTTAGAACTAGATTTTAATCACCCTTCCCTAAACTCATTGCACTTGCCTCAACCAAATGCTGTTTATAATGCAAAACTGATGTAAAACACCACCGGAAGGTAACATGCACTTTTACAGAAAAAAATGTAGCGTTGAAAAAATGCACATCAAATACTAACAGAAACTCAGGAGGGCAGGATAATAGTTTCCTTCTTTGTAGCACTCTTGGTGTTTTGATTAAAGATAAATACTACTTTGTAGATAAGGACAAACATGGGAAAGAAAATGTGAGATTTCACAAAAAGACAAACAGATGCATGTTCACGCATAAAACAAATGGAATTATTTCATTACGCTGTTACTGTATGCGTCACATCAAGTGCTAGATTTCAGGGAAGGAAAGTAGCTTCTTGGAAAGAAAAACTGGACATTTGGGTGGAGTAATTTTTTCCCTAACACAGTGGTTTAAGTTTATTCATTTATTATTTTATATTTATTATTTTTTTACTGATTTTTCCAGAGACCAGAGGATGCAAATGAGACATGATATGAAAGCTGGAGTAAATGTGATGAGGGCAAAGTGAAACATGAGTACTCCATGGTTAAGATTTTTGCCTCTTTGGTCTCGCATTCAATCCGGATCTCTAATCACTGTACGGAATTTGTAAGATCTTACCATGTGTGCGTGGGTTTTCTTTAGCTGCTTTTGTTTCCTCCTATCATCCATAAATATTGTGGGTTAACTGACTAATCTAAACTATAAAGAAGTACAAAAACACATGTGAAGCATAATGAGACAAAAGTCTGATTTAACAGTATTGACAATGCAAGTAGAACACTTTGCATCTCAATAAAAAAAGTGTCAGAACCATAACACAGGCGGAAAAAGAGGAGCGACTGTGATGGGTGCAAGCAGTTAGGGGCACAACTGTCACTTTAATGTAAATGCCATCTGAATCTTAACATGTCAATGGAACATTACTGCCTTGTAGGATAAAAGCAGCCAACAAGGACATTCAGCATGTTTTATAAACTGCAGCAAGAAGTTTCTTGCAACAGTTCATATTTTTTTTTCAGCAGAGCTTTTTTTTTGTGCTCAACACTGCTGCTACCAAGTTAGTTGCATTTATTCATTTGTAATGCCTTAATCCAAGGTGTATAATATGAATTTCAAAAGTACTGCAGCTGTGTAGCAAGACTATTAATGTAACAACTGTCAGGAAATAATTTGTATAGTGATAGCTGCACACAAGTCAGATTTATTGAATACTGCAGCTTTATTCATAATTAATTACACCAGCCATTAAAGGTATTATATACTGTCCCCTAGCAACGGCACTGGTAACAATGCATCCTTACATGACACTCAAGCTGTTAACAGGATTAGTGGTATTAGCATCTTCCAAATATTTATGTTCAGCCTCCGCTTTAGCTCTAACTTGAAGCTTTTCTGTATGGATGGCATTTAATTAGCGCAGTTGGATTCATGTGTGTACAGCTTTAACAAAATTTTCTTTAACTTGAAAGTACATAAGTGGTCAAAGACCATTAATGCAGATGGATTACTAGAAAAATGATTAAGGAATTTTAAACATCCTGGCTCTAATATAATACTGATACAACAATAAAAACTTGAAACATCCTAAATGAGCAACCATGTGGTAATTCAAGAGAAATCTGCCATTGATGTATACAACATACATTTCTGGTATGCAATTAGATGACTAGAAGTACAACATTGTAAAAGTGGCTCAGAGGATTGGACAAAATGATTGCATACAAAGCTCCAAAATCTCTTACTATATTAATTATGGTACCATAGTCCGTTACTAAACTGGTCTAAAAAAAAAAAAAAAAGAGGTTAAAGGTAACCAAGGGATGGAACTCGTCAGCAGACTAACTTTCAGGGAAAACTTGAGATGAGTTTGTATTGCTGAAAGTGACCCTGGATACAGACTACTACTGCTGGCACATTTTTTTTAAATTAATCAACAAATTTCATTTTAAATGCATTAATCCATCACCCCATCATTTAACTATAACAGTATGCCTTGAGACAGGGGAAACATGCAAATTCTAGATGTCCCAATGTCTTGTCCTAAGGGCATAAGTGCCTTTTTGTCATCACGAAGACTGGCCATTTACTGAGACTATATATACAGTTTCCTCTTGCAGCCTCTTGATAGTCTGACACTGCATGATAAAATGATTCATTTACCCACAAACATTTCTATTTTGTATGAAAAAGACATTATTCTTCCATGTATGTGACATTTTAAAAAAATGTATGTGGATGGCCTTTTGAACTACTTATGCAATCACTCTGGTTTGTAGAGATGTAGTTTGGAATGGTGACACATTCAGTAGTGGGTTGTATTCCTGCAGCTTATACCTCTGAACATTTGAAAACTTTACCATGATCTAAAACATTTAGCATGGTATCTTGGATTTCTGCTTTTCACCTACAAATTTGAAAGCAAAGGGAATGTATAGATTTGCTCAGTGAAAAGACCATTATGTGGAGGTTGGCCCATAGGTATGAGAAAGTGGAAGTGGAGCTCATCTTACAATGTACTATGGGTATGAAGTGCACCAGGACAGGCATACACTATTTATTGTACTTTTTTTTCTGGCAAGGTATTTCTGAACACTATCATTCCGAATAAGTAGTTTCACTTATTCATCTGGATAGATGCAATTATAGCATCTGTAGGTGAGGCATGCAATATATCTATGTTAGTTTTAAAAACACATTATAATACTAATGCTGACATTATAAATGCAAAACTAATCAATCCTGCCCCAGGATATGTCAAATCATCCTGCATCAGCAAAAACTACTCAACCAAATCACCAAACATTTCAATCAGATAAAATGTATATAACTTACTGTATCACTTCCAAATGACATTCCTCCTAAATACATTTTAAGTACATGGCTATTCATACGTTTTATGATAGAAAAAGTGGTGCTTATTTAGAAGGAATGCTGCAAGTTTCTTTTGCAGTAAGAAGTTTAGATGACAAATCTTTCTGACAGCTGAAGCTAGAACTGACATGTTTACATTATATAGCTGGAATACATTTTTTTGTTTGTTTTGCAGAAAAAAATTGAGTTAAAACTCAGGGTGGATGTTTTTTAATTGGTAACCATTGTCATTTTAAATGCATTAATCCATCACCCCATCATTTCACTCCTAAAATAACAGTATACCTTAAGATGGGTGAAACACGCATATATGCTAGATGTCCCAACATCTTAGCACAGTGGCATAGGTGCCTTGTTATTCAATCCATCAGAACTATATTTCATAATTATGGATACAAGCCATAACTTACTTAAAAGTACGGATTAAAGCAACACAAAGAAAATGGCAGTAGAAAGGTGAAAACAAGGACGGAAATGAAAAGTGATGATGAGTGAGAGCAATAAGAACAAACATAGGCAAACTTGTTTTGCTTCCATTTTTATCCACAAACTGAGCCCTCCCTTGTATGCTCAATGAATCTATGAAAAGCATTGAGAGATGGCAAAAGGCTTGAATACCATTAAATCTAAAAGCAAATGGTTCTGGGGATGCAAAATGCCTTCCACTCTCAACAGCAATACAAAACCATGTTTCTTGAGTTAGCACTGAGCAATGCCACCCCATAAAATGTTACCTTTCACCCTCTAAGGTATATGGAGCTTGGAAGGGTGAGAAGACATCTCCCTTGATTTTTCCCTGACTACAGTGAGCACTCAGAAAATAGGTTCATTGATACAGTTGTCTATTTTATGAGCTGCTGGCCTATAAGAGACTCGACTGCTTATACTCCATGCAGATATCTGCAGCTTCCCACAAATTTACTCTTTCTTGGGAGTGTAACGGGGAGATATTTCATATCCCATGAAGGGAAAGCATAATTTGTTAGAATGTACTTCCATTATTATTTATTTTTAATATTAATATTTGGTTCCCTGAGTTTCTATACATCCCAAAACATGAACTTTCAAGAACAACAAGATCCAACACTGCCTCATAGATCAGATAATGGTCTATAAAAAAAAAAGAATAGTACAGTAACTAAATCTTGTCTGTACAGTTAAACTATTCCAACATTAACATTTTTCTATTGAACTGCTATCTCCTTTCAATTTGTTTCAGACTGTTTTAGGTCCATCATTTGGCTTTAACACAGCAACAATATGGAGTCTATACAACTTTACTTACATTTTGATCTTGAATCTTAAACAGCAAAGAACTCCTGAGGTAAGAATTTTGTTGTCTACATTATCTCAAGGGCTGTTGCTTTTTATGGTTAGCCATACTATGCATAATCTATTTAAGCAATAACCGATGACGTGGTGTGGTATATTGAAGATTTACCCACAGTTGGTGGGGTTTAATCACGAGGGCGAAGCCCAAGTGATTAAATAAAGCCAAACTTGAGTACATTTCAATATACCACAACCATTGAGTCAGTTATTGCTATTATACAACATTATTTAAGAAGAAAAATACTTAATTTTCTTAAATAATGTCTTTGTACAATGGCACATTATTGTTCTTCCACAGCTGGTGGTATATTGCTGCGTTGTTTTGATGTACTACGCGTGCATATGGGACTTGCATTCCCACAAATACCCAGTACATCAATGCTTTGAAAAGAAAGCAACTGAGAAAAGAAAGTCTCCATTGCTCTGTTTTTTTTTTTCTTCTTCTTTTCTTTTATTTTATTATTATTAAAAAAAAAAAGTTTGGGCTACTTTAGGGGTAGGAGAGAGAGACAGAATGGAGGAAATGCAAAGAAAATCAGGTATGTGTCTTTAGTTTTAAATAACGTACCTGATTCTCTTTGTATTTCCTCCATGCTGCCTCTCAGGTATGTCCGGAGTAGAGACTATAGTTTTTTTTTTTTTTTTTTTTTTTTTGAAAAAAATAAATAAAAGGTTTGGAATATACAAATGGAAGGAAGTCCAGGTGACTGGACCTTTTTCCGTTGGTATAATGTGGGATTTACAATGGGCACGGTGTCTGGGCTGGCCAATCAGCATGCACGTTTTTAAATACTAATGGCCAGTCATTGTATAATGTGGGATTTACAATGGGCACGTTGGTTGGGCTGGCCAATCAGCATGCACGTTTTTGAATACTGATGGCCAGTCATTGTATAATATGTAGTACCCCACACACACATTCTAAAAACACAGTAGGATAAATTTTGTTCCATCACAGGTGCTTGCTAATTTCAGAATCAGCTAAGACTCAGGTAGGCTGTTACAGCTAACTAAAGGTCTAGATTTCTTAAAATGTGTAGGGAGATGGGATCATTTTTCTGTAGTATAGAAACTGCACTATGGAGTGGTGCACTATGGAGTGGGTAACAATGTTCTAGAGTATGAGGATATATAACTAAACCTTGTGACTTGGAACTAGATTTTAGCCAAAACCCACAGTGGAACACTTCAATGTGCTTGCCTAAGACCAGGAAATGGCTTTACTTTAGAGTGTTTCCTAGACATAGATATCTATGCCTGAACTCCTTACCAAAGGACTGAATGCACCTAATAGGTCTTCACTCAAGTAGTTGTTTAATTTTGTGTAAACGTGTTGAAAACTAGTGCAATACTAAAAGTGTATTTGACTGCCAAGAAAGATAATTATCAGTGGCGTTCAGCCACAAAATGCATTACAAGTACAAGATCCAGGACTAGCAAGACATGCTTTATCTGATGGTTTACATATACTGCTCCTTCAAATCAGTAGTTGTAGGCGACTTCAGTAATACAGAGAACATTTCCTTTTAGCAGCCTATCCCCGTAATTAATATATTTCAGGTACAACTGAAATTCAGATGCACTGTACTACAAATAAACGAACTGTCAGCTAATTGTTTTTAAATATATCAATTTATGAGCAAAACCATCTTTCCTAAGTCTAAGGAAACCCAATGCAGAATTCAGTCTCTAACTATATAAACACATTTTTTACTACTCATGAGCAATCCCTAGACAACAGGAGCATAACTATATTATAAACGGAATATCATTCGGTCACTACAAGCTGTACAAAAGTGCATAAGTTTTAAAAGAGAAAGAGCAGTTTGTTACAAGTTACTGACTTCATGGAAGAATTGTTTGGTGTTGGCTTCCACAAAATTTGCATGCTAATTGATAGAGCGCTGGTTTGTAAACTATCGTATACCACAACTGCAGCAATAAGAATTCTCTTGTAAACAATACAACCTCCTGTGATGTCAGAGTCATTCCCAAAACTCAAAGCATGTACTGTTGTGTACAAATTCAGTTCATAATACTGCACTATACATACACACACAAATGTTTAAGCATGCATGCATTTCTAACTGAATAACTGTATACCCTGAAACAGCTCTGACAAACACATTACGAGTGGAGATCACATCTTACTTAACATACATTTCTTACTGTAGCCACTGGCTTTCAGACTTGCTTAACAAGTTTCCTGCACAAATGAGTTTGCACCGTGTTATCTTGGCACAAACATGTCAAGAGTTTGCAATATTTTCTCAAACATGCAGTCAGTTTGCAGTGCATTTATCAGTACCTACAGTGACCAATCTAAAATTACCTTATTCCAGCCAAATATGTATCAAACTGCAGCTTGAACTATCTGCATGATGAAAACATCATTGGCTTCTTTGCCACATTGCATGTTTTTCTCATTTTCCCCTCTTTAACTCTCAATTTCCATTTGATTATTTTGTTTGAACAATTCTGCGGTGGTGGTGCTGCGGTAGCATTGTCGCCTCACAGTAAGACGTTGTCCTGTTTGATTCTCAGCTAGAGCGTCTTCTGTGTGGAGACATGCGTGAATGGGCATACCTACGTTGAAGCATCAGGGCTGGCAACTCGGCATGTAAAAATCTACTGCCAATCATTAGTGGCCTGGAGTTCCGCTATGGTGACCCCTAACTGGGAAAAGCCGAAAGACACAACAATTTTGTTTTAACAATAGCATTTTTCTAATACTACTTCACTTGAATTTATTGGAGAGGAATTCTCCATATCATGCAGTACTAAATATGGATCAGTCTTAATTCTCAATCTTGGCAATTTCACGATCTGAAACTTAACTACATTGTGCACTACTTTCCTTAGTTTAACCTTTGGCATTTCACTGTGCAACCAAGTGTGCTGCCAAAGACTCTCAAAGAACTTCTACTAGGAACCATCTTGGCTCTCGCCTCGATTTAATTGTGTAACAAACAAACAAACTGCATGAATATTAACAGAACCACAACCTTAGGAGCCTTCACTATCAACTTTGATATACATAAGAGTAGAGGCTGTGGGTTCTAGACCCAGTGGATTCATATTTCAGTACCAATATTAATTACAGTGCATTATAAAGAGTATTACACTCCTGAAGACCTTCATTAGATGATAAACATTTGGGGGGGGTTACCAGGATTATTGTTAAAACCCCATTTTGATTAATATAATAAGAAGGCTTGTTCATGTTGTTTCATTGAAGTCGCTTTCACTGAAATCATGATCACAGAATAAATAGCACTGATGCCCACTTTCCATTAAAAAAGCTCATGAAAACAATGTTTCTGCAGGGATCCCCTGTAACCTCTCTGTGAGAAGCTTAATCCCATACCACCTTTACTTGCATACATACATGCACAGACTCAAAGGTCAAACAATCCAGTGCAACAAAAACTAATTATACACCAAATTAAGAAGTGAAACACATACAGAAGCTTCCAAGAACAGATTCCAACTAACTAAATAAAAGTCATCATTAGCCAGAAAACAGAGGGGATATATATATTCCCCCCCCGCCCTTGGGGGGGGGGGTCAATGAAAGTTGCTTTCAGTATTATCTATATGGAGAGTGGGTTTAGTGAGACAGGCTTCATTAAACTAGCTTGATTCCTAATACTACTAAGGGACAAAGGCTGAGTGGGATTCATCAAGTCAACAAAGCATAGTGAATATAAATAGCTTTTTCATACACATTCCTGCTTGCAGCAGTCACAGAGATGACAGAGTAGGAGGAATCAACTCGTATATTATTGAATAATAATAAGAAATGACTATGTCCAGTGTTTCTTCTACATTACAGCTGGCCTTTCTTTATACCAGTGCTTTCCTCCTAGCTAGTTAGCAAGTTGATGATAGTAATTCCCTGCAGCTTCTTAATGTACACAGCTTTATTTCCTGTACCCTACAAATGTCACAGTAAGCAACATTGATTACATGTAGCATTAATTCTAAAAAAACAAAACATTTTAATGCAATACCACTCTTGATACTGTACACTATGTCAAATTGCTATCTTGCTGTCTCACAGAATGTTCCACCCCAGGTCTGAGTGATATTCCTGAACTGCTAGCAGCACAATTAGATTTTTAGTACTTTTACAACTGCAGGAGTTAAAGATTACTATAACAAATGTATTATGGTACTCTAACACACAGAGCATGCTGCTTTAAGTTTATTTATGGTACCCCTTGTGCTGAGCACACCGATGTAATGGAAGCAGCCTAAACACTGTGTATAGCTTTTGCTGAAGCCTTCCAATTCAAGAAGTGACAGCAAACATAAAAAAGGCAAATGTTTAAAGGTCAGAAGTGTTCAGAGGCTGGATCTGTTGCTGTTGAGAGCAATTTTTTTTTGTTGGCAGTAGTTTTCTTAAATAAACGGTTGATAACTATCTGCAAAATAACCTTTTATAGATGGCTGCACAATTGCAGCCAGTCCCTAGCTGAGCTACTAAGGTATTTTTTTTCCTGCTATATATTCTTTCTTGAAGTTAAACTCTAGCAGCTCAACAGGAAAAAAAAATAAAAACAGCATTTATTAATGAGTTGAAACAGTACCACTTTCATGTTTCACATTACTATATCACATCAACCAGTTTCAACAGCCACACGAGTATTACATGTGAAGGACACTGACAAAAGACAGCTTTTGCAAATGTAAAAAACATTTCATGCAGCTTGCTAGGAGAGTAGTAGAATTATATGTACTGTGTTTTACGTACAGAATTAAGCCTGAGACTAGAAAAAAAAAAGACATCTGGAAGATACAAGTTCTATATACTTTCACTATGTTCTGCTTACAGGGCAGTCTCTGGTCCAGCCCAGATGGAAATGCTAAATTTGCAAATCTAACTGTATGAGGATCACACACTCCAGGGATTGTAACCTAGCCTCTGACATTAACAGGTCATGTTGGAGAGACAGATACATCTCCCAGAGACTGCCACTTCTCTGGAATAAGCTTCTAATTCATGTGAAACAGACCCCCTCCCTGACCCCTTTTATACGCAACCTAGATCAATGGATGGGTGACTGCAAATGTACTCCTGGGGTAGTGCCCATGTCCATCCTGGACAGAGGAAGTCAGTATTAACTACCACAGACCCTTACCTGTGTGAACTTCACTCACCTAACCACTGACAACTGGGGTAACTCAAAATAAATATGGCTAGGCTTGTAGGGGCTCTAGGGCCATTAGGATAGTAACCTTCTAAGAAGCTATGAACCCATTAGATGCGTTACAGGAACATATAGGAACAAGGGGCTTGCATGCCTAAAATGAGGGAGTTTGACATTTTTTAAAATCCACCATACCGGTCAACTGTCTGTGATTTCTAGGAGCAACTCTAATTCTGACTCAGATTTTAACTCTGTCTCTCTTAATCCCTCCTAACACTGGTGACTTTTGGAGAAAAGGTGGCGAGTTACATTTAATAAAGGACAATAATTAAGAGTTATATACTTTTTACTTCAGAAAATGTATATTGATTCATATTTTCTTATTCTAAATAGATGTCTGATGATAATAGTACCAATATTTTAAAGTGTCCCTGGTTATTTCTGGATTTGTCCCAGGTTCACTGAGAGCTATGCACAAATCCCAGAAAGTAGTACTGCATATGACCGACCCACTCCAGAAGGTCCAATGAAATAATAATCAGTTCTTGCTTTAAAGTGGATCCCACTGATCCAATATGTGAAGTCACTTTACAAAACCATGCTTCAAGACTAGCCAGGATACATAAAAGCCTGAGCATACACATTCACATAACTGTAGGCACTCAACCTGCATATTTTAAAAAGCAAGTGAAACAGGAAATACTTTTTGAAGGGATTAAGCCTCCCTTGCAGTCCTTCTGCTCCCTCCTTATTTTATTCTCATTATGAGGTTGTAGCACTTTGAGGAAAGGGTAGTCACCGACAGGCAATGTAACATCTTTCTTGCTATTAATCAGAGCTCCATCAACTTTGGAACATCCAGAATTCATGAATTTGAGTACATACAAACCTGTTCAACACAGGAATAATCTGTAAAATGCAAGTATATGCCAGCTGAAGCCATTTTGCTCTAGTAACTCAAAAGCAAGCTTGGGTGTTCCGAGCCTCTGCCTATAAGCCAGCTGTTCTAGATGTTGCAAGAAAGACTTCACACCACTCTAGCAATAAAACCAGCATTTTCCAGTAGGAGTTCTGCTATGTGGACCATTCCTTGGCTAGCTATACGGTAGTATAAATTAATTCACTGAAGCACCTGCCCCCAGTCTCTCTCCTTTATACTTGTTAACCTCCAGCAATAACAGCCTTATGCCTACCCATACACTTCACTCTTAAATGAAGCAAAGCAGAACATTAGAGAAGCTATGTAAACAATTACTTCTCCCAAAACTATTTAGTTTGCACAAGGCAGGAGGAGGGAAGGATGAGATCATCATGCACCTTCTGCAGCCGTCTCTGCTGAAGGTGCACTACCTCACAGCATCACTACTGCTCCTTGAGATATGGAGGATATCATTTTACATATTAAAAATATGATAAGCACAAGGCATTCTGCATATGTATTCCTAGGGAACTCTGAGTCATGATAAAAAGAACCCAGCATTATCAGTCAGAGTGGTACAAACGATGGAGTCTTACAGGACATTAGACCAGCTGCTTGTGCGTCAGGGACATTTACATGGACAAAAAATATATGCACATACAAAGAAAGAAAATAGTATACAGCTGTGAGAAACTGCAGGACTATTTTTATGGCAAGGTGGTGCACGGAGAAACTGCCCATAAACCCTTGTTAGGCATGTTAAACATTGTACAAAGCACTTCAGGTATTAGGACTATCTGCAAAAGTGTGACCTAAAAGTGGAATACAGACTAGGCCAGGGGTCTGCAACCTGTGGCTCTTCCAGCCCTCTGCAGTGGCTTTGTGTAGCTTTGAAAAATAATGGCGACTCTACCACACAAATCCCACATGCACTCACCTACACACCGAGTGATGGGTTTTAAATATTTCTCTTATAAACTTGCTAGAATAAACACTGTTTCTGTTGCCATGCATTCCACACACACACACACACACACACACACACACACACACACACACACACAGATCGAGCAATCCCCTGACAGCAGCAGCATCTCCTGAAAGGTTTCTGTACCTTTCCTACTAAAAGAAATCTGGACAGAGCCACAAACAAAGGGGAACAAAGGAATAAAAATAGGGACGGATTTTAAATATTGCTCTTATAAACTTATGTCTTTTATAATTAGTATAATAACTAAAACCAATAGAGTCACCAGCAGGACTTATAGACCACAAATTTATTCACAAGTTGAGCGCTTTCATCAAATAAAATTGACTTCATCAGAACAATTAAAAAGGCAGTCATATGATTTAAATGCATCACATTTGCACAGGATAGGCTGAGTTCCCACCAATCAATGAAACTGATTTTGAATAAATTAATACCATAAAGGAATACACAATTAAAACTGAATAAAACACAGTGCTGGTTATAAACACATTTTAAAATCAAACCCTTTCTGCTTTTTCTTTTAAAGCAGGCAAAATAGATATAAAATCATTCAATCCTGGACACAGGTTTGCTGCTAAACGAAGTTGCCACATCAATTCTCTCTTATTTAAAGTGTTTTTCCAATTGCCACCCCTAGGGTTTATATCCATCATGTCCAGGATCCCAAACTTTAATCCAGAAAAATTAGCACATAATTTACTATGCCTAAATAGAGCATTCGTTTCTTTTAAATTCTTAATATCGTATAAATGCTCATATATCCTGGACCTGAGATCCCTCGCAGTTTTCCCAACATAAAACCCCGGGCAGAAATTACACTTGGCCAAATACACTATTTTACTAGTATGACAATTACCTTTTTTAAAAAACACTATGTCCTGATTAACATTGTCAAGTTTTAAACTAACAACTGACAATATAAATTTACACTGCGCACAACCACGAGCTTTAGTGAACTCATTTAATTTTAAACTACTGTTGATCTTATTACCTTCTAAAGTAAGCTTTAAATTGCAACTTACTTTAGTACAAAAAATAGTTTTTTCACCCACTGCTTGCAAAATGCTTTGGTCACCCCTGAAAATATTCCAATTCTTATGAAGAATGTTCCTTATTTCATTATAATGAGAACTATATTGTACAACACAGACCTGCATAAAATTGTTATTAAAACATTCTACTTTTCCAATGTTTTTTGTTTCAGAAATAAAAGTATTGTCAAGGGACAGGCCATTAGAATTTCTAGGATGACTTCTCATTTTGAGGATGTCATTCAGGAATTCAATGGCCTTAAGAGTATGCTTTTGGAGAGAGGGTACCCCTTGGAACTTAATCAAAATATCCTGTAAAATATTTTCAACGAGTGGGGTTTGAAATACAAATTAGGTAAAGGACTTTCTGAAACAAAAAACATTGAAAAAGTAGAATGTTTTAATAATATGCAGTGGGTGAAAAACCTATTTTTATAGATATAAACCCTAGGGGCGGCAATTGGAAAAACACTTTATATAAGAGAGAACTGATGTGGCAACTTCGTTTAGCAGCAAACCTGTGTCCAGGATTGAATGATTTTATATCTATTTTGCCTGCTTTAAAAGAAAAAGCAGAAAGGGTTTGATTTTAAAATGTGTTTATAACCAGCACTGTTTTATTCAGTTTTAATTGTGTATTCCTTTATGGTATTAATTTATTCAAAATCAGTTTCATTGATTGGTGGGAACTCAGCCTATCCTGTGCAAATGTGATGTATTTAAATCATATAACTGTCTTTTTAATTGTTCTGATGAAGTCAATTTTATTTGATGAAACTGCTCAACTGTGAATAAATTTGTGGTCTATAAGTCCTGCTGGTGGTTCTATCGGTTTTAGTTTTTGTATTTTCACCAGTTCACTGCTTTTTTGGTTCTATATTTAGGATAATAACTATATATAAAACTTTATACACTGTGTTATCTTCATTTTAGGGGTCAGATAGGTTTTGTGGCTCCCAATGAATTTTATTTGATGGGAGAGGGGCCAAAAATGGCTCTTTTGATAGTGAAGGCTGCAGACCTTTGGACTAGGCAATGAATTACACATTAGCAGATGTGAATGGAGTACATATTTACATGATCAAAATTCAGTTTTGCTAGAACAAGAGATTCTTGATATGATACTGTAGCTGCAAATGACAGAAGAAAAGGTACAAGGATTTCAGAGATGTGCTGACACTGAGATATAGTCACTGAAAGACATTGTGGTGTGACAGGATTGCCAGAACAAAAAAAATAGAATCAGAAAGTAAATGCTCACAGTTATTATAGTACCCAAACAAATGGCAATAGAGATGCTTGAGGCAATACATAAACCACATCTTACAATAAATGAAGGGAAGGGAAAGAGCAAGAGATGCAAGACATTGGCCTGGAATGTCAACACAAATCAGTCTCATGATACAAAACTATAATGCTGCAATTCATACCATAAAAATCCAGCATGAGCTGTTACCTATAAACTGCCAGGTGTTCACTAAAGTAGAGTGGGCACAGATCATGATACTAAGTATCCTGGTGTGTTTAAAAGGACAAATAGTAGACATGCAGGGTGATAAGTGCATTCATAACATGCATCCAGCCTGAGTTGCCGTATCATTTCTTTGAATTCTAACTTAGTTTCCCAGTCACCTCCTCTTTCAAAATGTTCAACCTCCTCAAGTACCCAGAACTTGAAATCAGCCTCTTTACACGTCAATATATATCTATATAAAGCGTTGTTTTCATTTTTATTATTTATGTCTCTTAGATGTTCATATAGACTTGGCATATTGTAAAACCTGCTGGGGGTATTATGTAAGAAAAACTGAATGTCACCTTAGAGCACGAATATATGAACAGGCTGGATGCATGTAGTGGGAAAGGCCTGAATGACCATATTTCTATTACGCCAGCCTTGAAATTACTTGCAGAAGATCCTAAAAGGCATAATATAAAAAGTAAATAAGATCTATCTACAAATATGAAAGTGTTAGGACTTTAGTAATAACATTTTGTCCTACAGATGTATATACACATATACTTTGTACACAGCTCCTGATATACAAACACAATTTAAGAAGTATTCCTATATTTATTTTATTATATTTTTTTCTTATTAAACCTTTTTGACAGAATAGACTATAGCTTTTGTAAATGTTTTTAACATGTAGATGGTGATATATACACCTTGAAATACTATGTATATTCTTGCAACTTATAAATGTATATTTTTTCTACGAAGTCAACAAAAGTTTAGAAGGTTTGAAGTGAAACATTCAACATGGTTTTACAAATTAATAATTGGATAATTGAAGCATTAAATGGCCAACCAATGGTAGAGAATGTAAAGATATAAAATGTTTTTAGAATGGTTACTAGATGATTCTGATGAAGTCTCCATGGAGAGATGAAAGCGCTTAATCCGTGCCGTATTTTTGCCGTTTTATTTTATTGAAAGTGTTTCATTACAATATTTTGGATTTAATCCTTGGAACATTAGTGGAACGGACTCAACACTACAAAATATTTGTGGAAGAAAGCCTTTACATTTGTGGAAGACAGCTTTTATTGTCCTGGAATTACTTTTTGAGGTGAAAACCTTCTTTGGTTATAAATATTTGAAACCTTTGCTGAAGATGATATGTTCTAGAATTCAGGACACCAATGAATTCTTGTAAATTATTTCAGAGTCCCAGCTGGAACCGGGTTGGTTATTATGTAGCTTAGATGTTACAAGCTTGTATACCAATATCCCTCATTAAGTGTTGAGGCCTTAAAATATTGGCTTGATAGATCTGAGCTTTATCCTCCTGGATTTAACACATTAATTGGATTAGCGGAACATGTACTGACTAAAACGGTTTATCCTGATTCTTATTATTTACAGATCAAAGGTACGGCTATGGGGGCATCTTTTGCCCCTATATATATGCAGGTTTATTTATGGCCTACATTGAAGAGCAGATAATATATGATAGTTCTCATAACATTTTTCTACAGGACATGGATATATGGAGGTGTTACCTTGATGGTTACTGGTTGGTATGGAGGTCGGATTCTGAATATCTTGAGGAATTTGTAAATTATCTTAATAATAATAAATGGGGAATTCACTTTACAGCCAATTACAATTCTGACCAGATAATTTTTTTGGATGTATTGATAACCAAACAATCTGACAATACTCTTAGATCTGAAGTCTACCATAAGTATCCCCAGTATAATTCGTTCCTTCATGCCACCAGCTATCATCCCCCACATATTTGTAAGAACATCCCCAAATCTCAATATATGAGAATTAAATGTATATGTTCAGATGACAGCTCTTACCAAATATTTAGGGATGACTTAACCACCCAGTTCCTACAAAGAGGTTATAAGTTGGGACAAGTGTTACATGCCAGAAACATGGTTGATTTGATACAGTGTGAGCCTTTACTTGAATATCAGTCTAGAGTTACTAACACCAACCAAGTGACACATTTAGTTACAACTTATGGATGTAATACAGCTAGATTGGTAAACAGTGTACAACAAAACTGGAATATTCTTTTGGCAGATACGCTGAATACTATGTTACAGGACAGATGTTTATTTTCTTATTGGAAGGGCAGGAATTTGGGATCCATCTTTAGCCATTACAAGAAGGGGCATTGTCCATTACGCCAGATAATACAATCCACCCTTTTAGGGGACCACCTAAAGGGATGTTTCCTGTGTGGTCATTGTATGTACTGTTCCAACATTAATAACTGAACTAGTTTCAGCAGTAGTAATACAGGTGTGCTCTATACTATTTTTTGTTTTGGTAACTGCCAAACCAACTGGGTGATTTATTTGGCAACATGTAGCTGCTCTGCTTTTTATGTAGGGCAAACTTCCAGGGCAGTAAAATTTCGGATAGCAGAACATTTGTGCGATATCAGATCAACACCTTATCAATGTCCTATATAAACACACAGTTAAACACCCCAAGACCAAATTTGCTTTTACAATTATAAGATCAAAGGAAACAGATGTAAAACTGCAGGCTGGCATGAGGTTTTAAATCGAATGGAGAAAAAATGGATTATTAAGTTAGGAGGTCTATTTTCTCCAGGTTTGAATGAGCACCTTTAAGAATTCCAGGTGATTGACATGAGGCTTGATTGCCACATAGAGGGATTGTTTTTTTTATTTGTTATGCTGCTCTGAAGAAGGCACAATAATTACAGCCGAAACCGGTATGGATTTGGATTATTCACTCTATGGAAGGTGCATTTTAGGACAAACACTCAAATTATAATATTTTCCACACCATGGTCTGCCGGACATTGTCTTTGTTGAATATTGATTTTGGGATCCGGCAGCAGCCTTAATTGCAGGGTTTTTTTTTTTTTGCTTTCTGTGAACATTAGACATAAAATTTACTTTATTTATTTTACATTTGTTAACAGGGGGTGTCTGACTTAGCCGAAAAGGCCCTTTTTCAGCAGATGCCCGGGGAGGAAAGCTCCACATAGAAAAATTAGAGATGCATTTAGATATTTAGACACAGATAAACACACAAATTACAATAGACATTTTTACAGTGTATGCAGCACATCAACAGTTACTGTAGAGAGAACAAACAAGAAAATATTAATTTAAAAATAAAGGTAATTAATAGATTTGTGGTGTACAGCTGAAATTTGGAACATAGGTAGAATACATACATAGGTACAGTACAAACATTGTAGATTAGCCAGTGTTTGTGAGTAAGATTGAAAACTATTATCAAGTACTCTAGGTTTAGTGTGTGCACCTTATCTGCTTTCCTACCCTGGGGAGCGATCATGGCACTGCCAACTTTGCATGAGATGTTGCCTAATTAGGTTTTTAAAAGAGGCTTTGGATGATGTGTTTTGTATGCTAGTAGGAAGAGGGTTCCATTTTTTAGCCACTGAACTACTATACAGTGCATCTCCAAGGCTGTTGTAGCTGTTGGTGACTTCTAGTAGTAGTTTGCTTTATGATCCAAGAGGCCTTTTGGTGGAGTGATGTTGCACTAGGTTTTTGAGGGCAGGACACTTATTGGGGAGGTAACTGATAGAATTACAGAGGCAGAGCTGATAGTAGGTCAAGAGGTTGGGCAGTTCAAGCTGGTGGACCTGTCTCAAAGCAGTACAGTGATAAGTTCTATATGAGCAATTTGCAGCAAAGCAGGCAATTATGTTATAGCAGGCTTCCATTTTGCTTAGTTCAGTTTTGTTGAGATTAGTCAGAATGGGAGATGCATAGAGTAGGGTGGATAGAAGGTGGGAGCGAGCAATGGCTGATCTTGTGTTGTTGGTAAGAAATGGTTTGATACGGTAGAGTGATCCCAGTTTGGCATGTACTTTTTTTTTTTTAATAGTTAAGTTGAGACGACTAACAAATTTTAGGTGGGAGTCTATGGTTATTTCTAATAGATTAGCCTGTACCACTGGAGCGATTGGAGTAGCATTTGTGGAGAATATAGTGAATTGACTTATCAGTGTTTTTTTAGAACTGGTTATAATCATAAGCTGAGTTTTCTTTGGATTGAGGATAAGTTGGGCTTTAGTAAGGTAGTTTTCAACTTCAGAGAATGCTAGTTAAGTTGTTAGCAGAGGGTGGAAATGTTGTGTGCAGCACAGATTAAGGTAGTATCATCTGCATACTGAATGACAGATGCATGCTGGTTGGAGGTATCGTGGTCATTTGTGAAGATTGTGAATAGTAGTGGTCCAAAGATAGAACCCTGTGGGTCTCCTATAGTTATTGGCAGCTGAAGAGGGAGAGAGAGAGAGAGAGAATTTTCCCATTTCACAGCTTGGTACTTGTCAGTTAAGTAGCTTTGGAACCAGGTAAGAGTGGAATTTGATAGGTGATATTGGTTTAGTTTGTTTAGCAAGATTTGGTGTGAGACTGTGTCAAATGCTTGGGAAATACCCCAAAAAAAGAGGACACCTGCAGGCCTTCATTTTTGAGATGGTTTATTGCGTCTGTGAAGCAAAGGAGGGCTGTAGTGGTACTATGGGCAGGTCTGAAATCATGCTGCATAGGTGACGGGATGTTACAGTCTAGGAGATATTTTAGCACCTGGGTATGGCTGCATTTTTCTAGGATTTTGGCCAGAGGGTGGGAGAGTAAAGTAATGGGTCTGTAGTTATTAAGTTCAGTGTAGGTCCGGCCTTTATGTATGGGTGTAACATAGGATATTTTCCAGAGTTTGCGCACATAGTTTTCAACAACTGATCTGTTTATGAGTGGAGATTGGGACAGCATCTGCTGTGAATTTCAAGAAATAGCTGGGGAGTAGGTCGGCTGCTGTTGATGAGGTTTTTAGTTTGGAAAGCATGCTTTTGAATGAAGTGGTGGAAACTGATTTGAGGGTAAAGCTTATATTAGTGTTATTTGTGTTGGGGGGGGATAGTGAAGTAAAAACTGTCCTGTCATACTAAGGATAGAACTGAGTTCATAAAGTGGAAGAGGAATTGTGTTTCGATGGGAACTTTAGTGTCGGGGTGGTTGGTTTGGGGGTAGCCTTTTGGGTGGATTTTAGTAGCTGGTTTACATTTTTCCAAAATTTGGGGGGGTTCTGTTGGTATTTAGTTTGTAATGTCGTGTAGTAGGATTTTTTGTCCAACCTAATGCATTTTTTGCATGGTTGCGCAGCTCTTGGTACTTAATTAGGCTTTGTGTTTCATTGATTTTTTTGATAGTAAAGCCAGGTCGTGTCTCTGGACTTCAGGATTTGTTTTGTTTCTTTACTGATCCAGGGGTTTTTGTAGGGGTTCTAACCTTGATTTTGTGCAATGGAGCGACAGTGTCTAGGTGTTGTAGAAATGTTTTGTTGAAATATGCTACGGCCTGGATAAGTGGGACGGTTTTTAGGAGGATAAAGTTAAAGAGTAAAGTATTGAGGATCTCGGGAGAGAAATTTTGTACGTTTCTAGTGGATTTATAGTTAGTGGTTTTGCATATGCTTGTTCCACTACGTATAAGGTATATTATGTTGTGATCACTTAAGGTGTCTGGGAGACTGCCTGTGTGGCGGTACAATGTGGGGTTGTTAGGACCCAGTCAAGGATGGATTCCATTTTAGATTTTTTTATTACTTCTAGTTGGAATTTGGACTAGCTGCTGGTAGACATTGAGATTTATTAAATTACTTGGTGGTTCTGATATACAGGTGAACCAATCTAGGTTGAAATCCCCCAGAATAAGGGTTTCTTGTGAGAATGTGGAAGACCACTAGGTAAGAAGTCTTCAAGGCTGGCAGGTGTACTACAGGTGGAATATAGATGACAATTGTGGTGATGACCTTTTTAGGGTGAAGTTGAAGTTGAGAGATATGCATGTCCCAATTATTGGGGAAGGGGTGGGAGTTTGGTAATTGACATACAGTTAAGTTGGACTTGTACAGTAAGGCAGTTCCACCCCCTTTACAAAGTGGTCCGTCTTGTCTAATGATATTGTAGATGGTAGGGAGAACTTCTGAGTTAGCTATATTTTTATTTAGCCTTTTAGAAGTCTTTTAGCCATTGCAATACCCAAGTGGTGTACATTGCAATAGGTCATAAATGTCAGTATTTCTATATAGGTAAGACTCAGAAAATTTAGGGAGCGTATTTACAAACTCGATACTGACATCAAATGGGAACTTGGGAAATGCGCTCATAAAGCATCAGGTGGAACATTCAGATCACTATTTTCTGTTTTTTTAGAACACATAGTTAAAGATCCGGGGGGGTGGGGCATGGGTGGACCTGATTGAGGAAAAGGAGTTAAGGTGGCAACTAAGATTAAATGCCATGTCCTCACCCCCCCCCCCGGATTTGTCTAATCGGGAGCATTTTGACACGGAGGTCCCATGTGGTGCGACTTTGAATATACTAGGGAACAAAAAATGTTCCCTTTTATCAAGTGTTTTTATATTTATCTTGTTTAAAACAGCTATTAATACATGCTTGTTTTTTTTACATGTATAAATGTTTATTAGTGCAGTGTGGTCATATGACTAACTAGAGGGAGGGTATTTAAAGATGGTAGTAATATCTGAATATGATTCAGATGAAGTCAGAGACAAAAGTACTTAATCCTGTACTTTATTCAGTGTGTTTAACCATTGTGTTTGACCTATTTGGTGCATCAAATTAGTTTTTAATTTTGACAGGTGTGGACCTGGTTTGGCTTGAATTTGGACTGGACTACCATGTTTTGGCTTCTTTGTTCCTCGTGTAGTTATTAGCACTTGATAAACAAGCCTGGAGGAAATAAAATTGTACGATTTGCGAATCTTATAGAATATATTTTCTGCAACTATGACAACTTGATTATTTTGTAAGAAAACAATGATTTTTTCAAATGTTTTGCATTTCATATTTAATTATTGTTGTGAAGGAATATGCATGTATGTTAGAAGTAGAAGTGTGTCAGGTAAAACGGTAGCATGAAAGTCAGCCCACAGGTACATCAGGATTTCTGCACATGCTAACTTTATGAATAGTTGACATACATGTGGAGGCTATTCGACCAAAGGTTTATGAGCTTGTTGTGTGAAATTCCACGGCATCGTTCATGCCTTTTCATGTCAACATGTATACAGGACAAAGACTAACAACCAACAACTTTTCTGGTTCATGCCAGTAATTTTAAAAAGCTACCAAGGATGGAAATATCAAAACTATTGTATGATATAATGGGTTTGTATCTGTGGTCAAAATAAAATGCATGTGAGGAAAGAAAAGCAACTCAAGGTTAACATATAGTGACACTGTTTCCAGGTAAGTAATTGTTCTAGTCTGAACCAAAGAAATGCACATTAGTACGGTTTATTGACATGTACCCACAGTCTAGGATGAGCTGACGTCTGTGCGTCATCCCCACAGTATGATTTGCAGTGTAGAAAAATGCTCAGATATGAGTGCATTAACAATTTTAAGGGCTTTATACTTAAACTGGGTACATCAGATATAGCTTAATTGTAAAACAAAGTCAGCCTATGAGAAACTCAAACTTTCATTCTTTTAATCAGGACAATGGTTAGATAGGATACACCTCGGTAACTGGTCATGTAAATCAACATGTGATGCTTTATATGAGATGACATTTCTTAGAAAGTCAAAACTACTTCAAATATGATATGCCAGCTGTGTTCAAATCAATAAGTTATGAAATTAGTTTTTTTTTCTGATAACTAAATGAAGTTTGGCAACAAACTAAGTTGTCCCAGGACATCTTCATGGGGGGTTAGGTTAATATTAAGGGAAGTTAAGTGGGTTGGGGAGGTGAAAGGGTTAAGTGGAGGCAGGGATGGTGGGGAGAAAATGAGATGATGGGGAGGGGCTTAAGAGGTTTAGTCTAGTGTAGTGGTTAAGCAATCACATTTTGGTGTGAACTTGCTACTGCAAGGTTTACGTCCGTGACGACCTGTGGATAGTTGGCAGGTAGGCCGTCGCTTACTTATGCTGGGATGGTGCATTTGGCTTAATATATTTTTTTGGGGGTGGCTTGTAAGCATTTGGTTTTCCATGGTGGTTGGGGGGGCAGGGGTTTCCGGTGTGAGTAGAGATGTGGAGTGGTTTTACCGGCTTTATTCTTGCAGTGGGCCTCTTCTGGCGATGCATGGTTGTTGGAAGTTCTGCTGTCAGCTTTACCCTCCCTGTTTTGTTTAATGGTGGGATCTCTGTCATGTTTAGTGGAGAGTGTCAAGTCAGTGCATGGTAGCAAAAAAAAAAAAAAAAAAAAAAAATGATGAAGTTGTCTGTATTGGTCTGCAAGGCAATCAGTTTGGCAGCACGATTATGCCAGTTTGGGCATGGACTGCAGATGTGATGGAGGCAGATGTCTGCTGGTTTTGTGGGGATGTGTTGCACTGTCATTTGGGCATGGACTGCAGATGTGATGGAGGCAGATGTCTGCTGGTTTTTTGGGGATGTGTTGCACTGTCTGGAAATGTTGTCCAGGAGGGTGTCGCATTCATTGTGGAGTGTGGGAACACCAGAGATGATAGGTGGAGAACAGCGTCAGCGGAGGCTGGAGTGGCACACAGAGCAGAGGAGTTGTGTCAAGAGAGTTGACTCTTTGCCATTTGGCCAGGTCACTGTTAAAGTGGACATTTCTTTGGGTTTGGTTGTGCAGAGGTTTCTTTCATGGGCCTTTGCCCTCCCCCTCCTTTTTGTCATGGTGGGTGGGGTTGAAGATGCAAGAAAGTTGTACTGGATTTGATGCAGGCCGGAGCAGAGCATTGGGATTATGTCATGCTGGCTTGCTTAGTTGTGTGGCTTTTACGTTATTTTCATGTTGTGGGGGTGTTAGCAGCAGAGCGGCTGGCATGCAGGTTTCCTTTGCTCCTTGTGTTGGTCAGTGGACTTTCTTGTTTGACCTTATGGACTTTTGCTGCTTGGGTGGTTGATGTCGAGGGTTGCTGTTGGGAGGTGTGGGGTGCACTGGAGTCGGGCTCTCCTCTTGGTCAAGTAAACAGTGTGATGTCTCATTTTGGGCTTATCTCACTCCCACATGCATATTGACATGTTGCTCTTAGTTGACCCCGCGAGTGGCTTTCACGGGCTCCAAGTAAGGTTGAATAATGGTTGCCACTATGCATGTGCAGTGCGGCATTAATGGTCAACCAAAGAACACCATCTAAAAGTTTTTCTGAATGTTGAAATTTGTGCTTCACATTTCCATCCCGTTCTTAAGATGGAGCATGCCACTTGGCCTTGCAGAGTCCCTGGAAAAAAATTTGTGGAGAATCTTTACAACCCATGCCTAGGTAAGACCCATTTTATGCTAAGTTTGCAGTTAAAAATCAGGTCATATATCTCAGTATTGGACTTCCTACAACACAGAGATTCATGCTGATGCAATGTTGGAAGTTGAAGTGTGTCCCCTTGTGGTTCTCCATTTGTCCCCCATTTACTCATATTGTAAGTAGCACTACAGGTAGCTTAATTGTCCTGGATTTGAGTAGGACGACTTTCGGCAATCACATGGTGTAGGTGCATTGAAGTTATTCCTCAGACCATGCAAGGTTTAAGGCAGGTTTTAGTTGGGAGTCAGCATTATGGACTTACGAATATTTTTAACTGATAGCCATACACATATGTGTATATGTATACAAATGCACACACAGACACACACACATTTTATATATATATATATATA